>NW_005288826.1:0-527 GCF_000412655.1 Myotis brandtii
GTGTGGATCTCCACACATTCTAGGATCACGTGGCAGGGGGGTGATCTGGCTGTGACATTGCTCATTTTGTGGACTGCCCCGGTAGACCTAGATGACATGATTCAATCAAGACACAGGGTGCATTTCTTTCTCTTTTTCTGATTTGAAGAATGAGGTGCTCAAATGTAGAAAATTTGGAATGTGTAGGGGGGAGGGAATCCTAATTCCCTCACAGAGGCCACTGCTATTTATATTTGACATGTCTTTTTTATTTTTGGGATTTTTATTTTTGCTATGTATTTTTCTTTACACAGTTATATAATCTTCTATCCTATGCAATCATTTGTTTCCTAGTTGCTTTAGATTTTAATGGTTATATAATACTCCATCACTTTATAACGAACCCTTTTCTCTACTATAAATAAATTGTAATCATCTTTGTGCGTGCAAATTTGGGTGAATTTCTGATTATTTCTTTAAAATTTGTTTCCAAAAGTCTCATTACTGGATTAAAGAGTGTGAACATTTAAAAAAATCTTTTTAAAATA
>NW_005288827.1:0-527 GCF_000412655.1 Myotis brandtii
GCCGAGCTCAAAAGGTTCGCCATCACTGACCTAGATATTGGACCAGCAAAGACTCCAGGGAGATGAGGAAGAAGTCCCGCAGCAATCAGCTCAACTGTGCAGTCATGAATTCCCAGGTTCTCCAGCAGCATCCACTGCCCAGCAGCATAGATGACAGGGGTCATCCGGGGCAAGAGTTTTGCCAATATGGCCGAGAGGGAGAATGAGTGCAAGTTTGAGGGTATTTGCAAGGGAATGGCTTTAAATGATGAAAGACCAAATGGCTGACAGCAGAAAGGGAAAATCCAAAATGATTCAGCTTCTCTTTCCTCATTTTCCTGGGCCAGAGTTCTAAGAGAACTTGGGAGAGCTGGTAAATCAGTCTGTTAGCACAACAGGGCACTGGGACTCCCGCCAACAAAGACTCTAGTGATAGGACCTGAGCAGATCTAATGCCAGCTCAGCGTGCACTTCTCATTTCCAGGTAAGGTGCCCTAGTCTGGCCTCTGAGACCAGCTGGGGAAGGCGCCATGGGAGGGCCTTAAGGC
>NW_005288828.1:0-527 GCF_000412655.1 Myotis brandtii
CCCTTTCCTGGTCCCTTAGGAAAGATATGGCTGCGCATTTGTAGACCTCCTCCCTCCTCTCTCTTCACCCATCACCACTATAATTTCCCCCTGGATTCTAGGTATACCATTTTCTTTTACAGACTCATCTTTTGTCCAGATTAACATCACTGATTAAGCTACCAATTCATCCTCGTCATGAATGAAGGGTACCCCATGGATATGAGGTAAACTGGTTCCCACAGTCCTCACCCTCCATTGAGAATGTGTGCCCTGTTCTGGAGGCATCTCGCTGCCGCCTTCCAAACCCTGGCTCTGCTTTCTGCATAGTTTAGTGGAGAGTGAATTAAGCGGTCCTCAGTGTGAGCTGAATTTCTAACAGCAATTCCTTTTCGTGTGTTCATAAAGTGCCCAGCAAATGTCTCTTGTAAGGCAGTGCTGTTTGGCCTCAGGGAGCCCAGCCACCATTTGCACGGCAGACAGAGGTGCAGAGAGAGGACAGATATCCGAGTGCCCTCTTGGCAGAATGGCGCCTGAAGGAGGCGTTG
>NW_005288829.1:0-527 GCF_000412655.1 Myotis brandtii
TAATCTAGACACTGACCTTATACCTCAAAATGGATCACAGACCCACCTGTAAGACACAAAACTATAAAACTTCTAGAAAATAACTGAGGAGAAAACCCGGATGACTGTGGCTATGGTGGTGCCTTTTCATATGCCACACCACAGACATGCCCATGAGAGGCATAACTGGTAACACAGACTTCAGAAAACAAAGAATTCTGTTCTGCAAAAGACAGTATCAAGCAAGTTAGAGGACAAGCCACAGACTGGGAGTAAATATTTGTAAGAGACATATCTGATGATTGTTACCTAAAATATACAAAGAACTCTTAAAACTCAATAGGAAAATAAAGCACCCAATTTAAAAAAGGGCCAAAGATCTCTCCAAAGAAGACATACAAATGGCAATCGTATAAAAAGATGCTCTACATCATACATCATCAAGAAAATGCAAATTAAAAACAACAGTGAGATACCACTACATACCTGTTAGAATGGCCAAAATCTGGCCACAGACAACACCAAGTGCTGGCAAGGATGTGGTGCAA
>NW_005288830.1:0-527 GCF_000412655.1 Myotis brandtii
AACCAACATGGAATCATTTCGAAGTACATTGGAATGGCTAAAAGGGAGATGAACAAGCTTCTTAAGCAAAAAGAAAAGAAAAACGAGTAACGCATCTTCTTTATTCAGTGTGATTAATGGAGTATACATTGTGCGTGGGAACAGTTTCTGTTACCTGGATACTAAAGTGTTACAGAAGTAGCTCTTTGCTCTCACGCATTCTGCCCTTAGTTACTAGAAATTCAGACTTGCCACACAAGGCTTTATACAGAGTCTTCATGTCAAGTGTATCTGGGTGCATTCTCATCAGTTGGCCTTATATGGACAACTCATGAATACAGCTTGTTTTGATTTTTCTCACACAGGGTTGATTACTTATAGGCAGCTTCCTTTAAAATAATATAGTGATGAACTTCAATCTTTAGTACAGTTAAATGACTTTGGATAATTGTTCAAGTTGATCTTTGCTTTAGCTAGATATAAGGTGTAGTGGTCTGTGGCTATAGGAAACTGGTTGTACCGTCTCCTTCCCAGTCTGCTTAAAAAAA
>NW_005288831.1:0-527 GCF_000412655.1 Myotis brandtii
AAAAAGACTCAAAGAGATGGGCTCCCTGTCTTTCAACATTTAGGAGCCTGTGAGTTGGACGAGAAGGTCAGCTCAGGTAGGGGGGGCCCCAAGAGATGACACGGGGGCCAGCGGAGAGGACGGGCGGAGATCTGCTTCAGAAGAGCTTCCTGTTCGGCCAGCGCGTCCGAGGACATAGCGGCCGCCCTGGGAGGGTAAGCCGCCTGCTCCGGGCGTCACTGAATAGGACCTGGCGGCCATTCCTTCACGCGTTCCTCAGCACATGGATGTGGACGCTGCTTTTGCAGGCGCTGGGGCAGGACCGGGGGGACAGTTGTGAACAAGATGGGGAGGCCCCGCTTTTTCAGAGCTTCCATCTTGGTGGGGTGCGGCGTACAGACCGTAAAACAGGGAAACCAAAATATTTTTTAAATGATAGGTTGTGACACATGCTAGGAAGGACCTACACCGGCCGCTCTGGTAGGGAAGAGAAGGGGCCCGCCCTCCCCCACCCGTTTCCAGGGTGGAATCGAACTGTGACCTCCTGG
>NW_005288832.1:0-527 GCF_000412655.1 Myotis brandtii
AGGGCCTTCCTTAGCCTTCTTGACCTGGCTGGGCCCCCTGCAATGAGTCCTCATTGTGCCATGTCACTGCCATGCTACTACCATCCTCTACTGCAGTTATTTACTTTCCTGTCTCTACCACAAACCCCCAAGTGCTGGGAGGGCAGCTGGATATACATAACGTACAACAGGAGCTCAATAAATTCCTACAGAATGAATGAATGATTTTTCCTACTCACTCAAATTGACTTATCCTTCTTTTTTCTCCCCATATGCCAACTTTAACAACTCCTGCCAATTTTATTTCCTAAATATTTCCTGTCCTTCTCCTGCTTTCCACCTGACTATTTCAACTGTTTCAATTCAAGTCCTATTAACTCCTAACTGGATTTCAATCCTTGCCCCTTCAATGCACACAGTGGCCAGAGTGAACTAAAATTCAAATCTACTGCTAAAACCCTTCAGTCACTCCTTACTGTCAACAGGACAAAACCTCGGGCCTTCCCATGGCCTGCCAGACGCTCTGTGGTCCTTCCTGGTGTGCCTCT
>NW_005288833.1:0-527 GCF_000412655.1 Myotis brandtii
TGCTCAACCAACTGAGCCACACTGGCCAGGGTTGTATGCATCTCTTTTTGATCGTCAGCCTGAGACACAGCTTTAACAGTAAAAACCACTCTGCCAAGAGGCACACGGTCCTTTTCAACAACGGAGATTCTCTTTAGGAAGTGATATGTTTGTCTCTTAAACCAGGACTTTCTAAATTTCACTCACACACCATGTTCCCAATTTTTGGCCACATCTGCATACCCTATCACCTGTGATATTTACTTCATATTTTTATTACCTCACTCACTTTGTCTAAAGACTATTTTCAAAGGAAAATGTATACCTCGACCACAGACGGGAATCCAAGATCACTTGCCCGAAAGAGAAGGTAGTCATCAAATAGGTGTAATGAACACAAAGCAATGCTGACTCGTGTTGCCTGCTGAAGGCTCCGAGGCTAAGGTCTCCTCTATTTTGGTAGAGGGAGATAAATAAGTGACAGCAAGGTGCTAAAGGTATGTTACATTATTGTAGACCTTATCCTGGATGTGGTCAGAACTGAAAAA
>NW_005288834.1:0-527 GCF_000412655.1 Myotis brandtii
CTCACACGTTGCGTCAGAACCATTCTAATAGTAGGGAGATGAACCTTCATGTCTGCCTGGAAATTGTCCTGACAGACACAGTAGATAACCCTTGAAAGTTTCTACCAAGTGGAACACAGATATTCCTTTTTCATAGAAAACATTTACGTTAATATACAAAAACCAGGGCATGAGATAAAACATATTTTCCTTCAATAATTAGGTATTCTAAAATAAACATGAAAGAATTTAGCAAGATATTGCACGTGAAGTGATTCTACAAATTACACGATGTTATACAAAGATTACATTAGTTAGTACTAGTACAGTCAAACCTTGGTTCTCGAATGTCTCCCATCTCCAGTTTTTTGGTTCCTGACCAAGTTGTTCAAGGAAAAAATGTCTCAGTTATTGAACAAAACTTTGGTTCTTGACCTGACAACCCTTTGTATCAGCGTGACAAAAAGCCTCTCTCAGGCCACAAAGGAAAGACTGCAAGTCAGTTTACCGCTAAACCTGTGCTGTGACTATTTTGTGGATTTTTTTTT
>NW_005288835.1:0-527 GCF_000412655.1 Myotis brandtii
TTGCATATTAGCCTTTTATTATATAGGATAACAAGTTCAAAGGGGCTAACTTGTGATTTTTCTTTAGGTCCAGCTCTCATTCGCATGAGGCCTATGGGTAACATAGACACCCAGGTTCATAGACATCCTGAGGTTCTTGGCATAGCTTGGCTACAGTCCCTTTTAGGGTTTGGTTAGCTCCTTGTACCTTATCTGAGGATTAAGGTCTCCATAATCAGTGTAAGTGATAGTTGATTCCTAAAGCTTGAGCCAGCCATTGTGTAATCTTAGCTACAAAAGAGGGTCCATTGTCACTCTGTAAGCTTTTTGGTAGTCCAAACCTGGGTAAGATTTCTTTTAGTAGCTTTTTCTGTTCTGGTAGGAAGGCTTCAATCCATCCGGTAAAGGTGTCTACAAATACTAGCAATTATTTAAATCTAGCTTTGGGGAACATAGGAATGAAATCAGTTTGCCAATCCTCCCAGGGTATGTGCCCCAGTGTTGTACTGGGGTCAGGAGGTGACGCGGGGTGATTTTTGGAGTAGAGC
>NW_005288836.1:0-527 GCF_000412655.1 Myotis brandtii
GATCCCTTTTCCTCCTACCAAGTAAAAAAGATAATGAATCCTTTCTTTTTTCCTATTTAGCCAACTTTATGATTCAAATGATATGGACTTGTTTATTTAAACATTGACATTTTTATGATGGCACCTATACTGAACTAAGACATAGAACTATCCTTTTTATTTAGTGAGAAAATAATAGCTCTTCCCTTTAGTGATAGGAGGGGGATGGAACCTCTACACAAAATTATGTCTTTATCTGTTCTTTATGTGTGTTTTTTGCATGAATGTATAACCTCTCTTTTCTATGAAGTACATCACTTTCCAGGATCTCTTAATATGTTTAAGCAGAATGCAGATCTCCCAAATCATACTAAATAGCCCACATGTGTGTTGAAAAACTATGAGTTAATGCTTTACATCTTCCCAGCAGTAACTCAATCTTTTCCGTTAGCTCATACAACTCTGAGGTGAGGAAATAGATGCTAAATGATTTTGCTTTTGCTCCATTGAGCAAAGCAACCTTGAGAGATGTCATGCTAAGCCTTCCA
>NW_005288837.1:0-527 GCF_000412655.1 Myotis brandtii
TCCCCAACCACAAAGGTCACATAGTTGGTCATCAGCCAGGGGCGGATGACTATCTCCACCAGGGCCGCGCAGAGCAGCACGACACAGGGGCAGCTGAGTTTTTAAAGTTAAAAGTAATTAAAGTAATATGTTGAATAGAAACAAAGAATAACACATTTGAAATATAGCATGTGAAACTTTCAAATTTACTGACAATTAAATCTGATCTGCAGTTTTCCAGGATTAATTGAAGTTCAGATATGGTTTTAGGATTGCAACTTTAATTTCCTTTTATTCATTGGTATTTCACAAGCTGAATATTGCACAGCAAAATTATTATATTAAAATATTGCACATTTAGTTTGAGGAATTTTCTGACTGCAAATATAAGTATAAAAATTATGTGGAGCCCTGGCTGGTGTGACTCACTAGTTAAAGCATCAGCGCATGCACTGTAGGGTCATGGGTTCTTTCCCGATCAAGGGCACAACCCTAGGTTGCAGGTTTGATCCTCAGCCCAGGTAGTGGGAAGCAACCAATCAATGTGT
>NW_005288838.1:0-527 GCF_000412655.1 Myotis brandtii
GCTCTGTCCTTGTGTTTGTCATTCCTTTTTCCTACCTGGGCTTGAAAAGTGACCTCTGAACCTCAGTCAGGAGCCCGGGCTCCAGTTCAAAGACGGTCATTTTCCAATGTCACCTGATGCTAATTCTCAGTCACCAAGCTCTTGCCACTGGTTGAGGACTACCATTACTTCAGGTTGGAATACATGTGCTAATGATTTACTAAGTATCACTTGCGGTTTTCAGCTGTTCTTACCAGATGCTGGATTCTGTGTAGTGGTCTAGATGGCTGCTCAACTTCTGAAAGTAGGTTGTTTTTCCCTTTTGTATATTTTAGTCTCCCTATTATAGTCATTATATCAAACCCAGTCCTGTTATGGAATGTGGAAAGAGGTATGAGAGATGCAAGTTGCCTTGACCTTAAGAAGGACCATTAATGACAGCAGCTATAATACATTCATTAATTCAATGAATATTATTAGTTACTATACATAATATTCCCACTCTCATGGAACTTGTATTTTTAGGTATACACACGTGTATGTGTGTG
>NW_005288839.1:0-527 GCF_000412655.1 Myotis brandtii
CTGAGAAAGAAGACACCTACTAAGAAGGGCTCCTGGTAGGTCCACGCTCAACCACTGAGCCACCACAGCCGGGCTCCCCTTTCCCTTCTAACCCTACCCTTGTTTTCTGCTTTCGGGTAAGTGGATCAGTCAGCGGACTTTCTCAGTCAGGACCTGGGCTACCTTAGGTGTCAAAGACAGGAAACCTAGCTGTCAGCCCGAATGTGTAAGCAAGGGAAGAAATCCGGGCTGCTTTCTTGGGAGGGGAGTTTCCAGTTGCAATTTCCATACTAAGGACTCTTAGGAGAAGAAGCTGGTCAAGTCTGCAGGTCTACTTAACACATGCAATGCTTGCATTGAATGCTGAGAATTTAGACTCTAACTATAGATTCTGGAAGCCAGGTTGGGTTCTGATAGTAGGGATGAAGACAAGGGATTGGAGACACTGAAACCGCAGCTCAAACAAAAGGATTCCAGCCTGGATTTATCCAGTAACTGCGGCCCGCGGGGAGGATTTTGTGTGTGTGCCCCCTCCCAAGAGGTATTCA
>NW_005288840.1:0-527 GCF_000412655.1 Myotis brandtii
ACTAAACTGTATAGGTGAGGAAAATGAGGATCAGAGAGGTTAAGCAACTTGTCTATGGAAACACAGCTAGAAAGCAACAGAGCTGGAATTCAACTCTCGATCTGTTTCTGAAATCCAGGGTCTTGCCCCATGCTCAGCTGAGTTCAATGAACGTGGGAAACACTTTGGCATCAGGGCTGTCAGTGTTCTAGAAGTTCAGGCCTTGGAAGGCTGTGTGACGGGAGGGAGGCCACGTGTCTGAGGCTGAAAGTTGGCATGAGGAGCAGAATCCAGGCAGTTCTTTGTAGCGGGAGCAGCGCTCAGCATCACTGTCCAGCTCAGGGACGGCTCTCCTTGCTGCGGTGGTGGCGGGTCAGGGCTTGGGGATGGGGGCGGGGTCACCGTTGGCTGCAGGACCACGCAGAGGCTTCCCTGCCAGCCCCCTCAAGCACAGGCTCCGAGGCGAGGGCTGGTGGCCAGGCCATACCCTGGTAGCAGAGAAAGAAGCTGCTCCAGACCCCAGGCGGGGAGTCCCTCCCTCCCACACA
>NW_005288841.1:0-527 GCF_000412655.1 Myotis brandtii
TTTTTTTTTAATTAGTTCTATTTTCTTCAATGCACTGCCACTCAATGGCTGAATATCAATATAGAAAGTACTTTCTAAAATGTGAAAATCGATCTCTTTAGGACCAGAATGGAACGCTATGCTGATTTATCTGGCATGTCACAGGTCTTTCATTTGGGGTGAGGGGAGGGGGTTTGAGCATCTTCATCAGTCCCCCTAAGGCATATTAAGGGACTAGAGATAGCCTTGATGGCTCCAGCCACCCATTCATTTACCAGGTCCGACTCATCTGGTTTCTCTATCTTCTGACATAGCTTTTCTCACTGGTTGAAGCCAAACACAACTTTCGTGGAGAATGGATGCCCATTTTCGTGGTATTCAGGTTGTTGGGGATAATGCCGACTTCAGTACTCTTAAAACCTAAAATTCAAATGGAATCAGGGCCAGACAAGCAACATGGAAGCTCTAGGGGAAGCCTGGGGAATTCCTCAACTACGAATTCCTCTGTAACAAGGAGCGGAGAAATGAAAGGTCCTGTGGAAATGATC
>NW_005288842.1:0-527 GCF_000412655.1 Myotis brandtii
AAGTTGCATAATTCTGTGAATGCACTAGAAATTATTTGATTAGATGCCTTAAGTAAGTAAATTGTATGTTTTGTAAACTTTATCTTAATAAAACTCTCCTCTCAATATTCTTTCACAGAGTTAAATATCAGGAAACTCTTATAGCAAAGCTACTACCAGTAGGTGTTCTTGGGCCTCATGAGCCTATCATCAAGGCAATATGAGGCTGAACTGCTGTCTTCATTTTTATCCTACATAAAGGAAATTGAGACATCTCCCATTTGCAAACTCCCCATAGTCCTGGCTTCTCATGTAGCACAGAGTTCAAGCAATCACAGAATGGTTTAAACATTACATTGTGCAGGCAAAATATTTGGGGCAGGTCACTATTAAAAGTGACAAGATTTGCTCCTGGAGAGCCATATTATTACTGAGAATGAAGGACTCAGGGGTAAAACTACAGGATAGAGAGATGACCTTAATCTCCCACATTCCCTACCACTTCCCACATTGTTAGGCAGTAAAAATGGAGCCCAGGGGGGAAAAAA
>NW_005288843.1:0-527 GCF_000412655.1 Myotis brandtii
ATGTCTTCTGGGTTTTCGCTCTGCCCTCTGTGAGTTTATGTTCATGTGCAGTCCTTCCAGATAACATATTCATATAATTTCCATGTAAACTTTTTATAATTTCAAGCTATACTTAAGAGGAAAAGTATCACCTTAATGAACTAAGACAGTGATTCCAATAGAGGGAAGGGGTCCATGGCAGATGTCTGACTGAGTTCCTTGGACAGGTAGGACCTCGAATAGGCATCTTTCGAGATTAGGCAATTGGAAAATTGGCAGAGATAGCACACATCCTGGCGAAAGGGTTTCAGTACTCATCAGCTCATCTCAGTTCTGCAAATCAGCTGAGATTAGAACCTGAAACCGGAATCCAGCGAGACTGTCACCGGGGAATGTGTGTTGCTGACTTCAGAGGTGATCTTCCCCGCCACCCCTGGCAGGAACACCCGCTGTGGCAGACAGCTCTCAAGGAGACAATGCCCAGCTCCAGGGCCGGCCTAGGCACCAGTGCTAGTCCAGAAAGCAGAGTGGGAGTGAGGCTTTGCCAC
>NW_005288844.1:0-527 GCF_000412655.1 Myotis brandtii
TAAAAAAATCAATAAAATATATTTAAAAAATGGTTAAGATGGTAAATTTTATGTTTTGCAGTTTTCATCGCAATTAAAAATTTAAGAACAAAACAAAAAATCACCCTCTTACCCCCTCCCCCCACAAAACACACACACAATCTAGTCACACCAAGAGGGAGAGGACAACTTCTATGTAAATAGCAGAGACTTCCTGAAAAAAGGCAAGATCTATGGAAAGGAGATGGGGCATTCAGGGGGTAGGGACTGGCACTCTTCATGGGACTCACTCCAAGAAGGCATGGAAGGCCAGAGAGGGGAGGAACGTGCTGGGCTATCACAGGGAGGGAGGGAGAGGCTATATAACAGGAGTTACCTGAAGGGGTCGCCCACAGGGCTGAGGCAGAGAACAATGTGCAGGTTGTTGCGCACGCGCTCGATGAGGTAGGCAAAGAGGCTGTCCGAGGACTCTGACACCTGATCTGCCCGGGCCTGCTCTATGATCTGCATCTGGATCTGCACAGAAGCCACATAGCATTTGTTTGTTT
>NW_005288845.1:0-527 GCF_000412655.1 Myotis brandtii
ATTGGGTCCCCTACATGATCTAGAATCTGTAACCTTAATCGCATCTGCACAGGCCCTGTTGCCATGTGAAGGGACATGTTTCTGGAGATTCGATCATGGACAGCTTTGAGGAGGGAGGCATTCTTCTGCCAACCACAGAGGTGGTAACAATAGGTGGGCTCTGGATGTATTTGAAGATATTGCCAACAGGACAATGTCCTGACCTGGCAAGCAGTGGGTTTGGGGAGAAACCTAGGATTGATATGTTGATTTGAGGTCTAGTCAACATCCAAATGAGATGCTAAGGGAATTGGATAACAAGTCTGGAGTTTAGGAGGGAGGTCAAGGGTGAATATAAGAGGTGAAACGGTCAGCTTAAGCCTGGTTTTTAAAGCCATGAGTGAAAATGTGAAACCGCCCAGGGGGACTGTAGACAGAGAAGAGAATCAAAACCTCTGTCCAGAATGAACTGACATTTAGACGTCATAAGAAGAGGAGAATTTTTTTAAAGACAAAAGAAAAAAACAGAAAGAGAAGGTAGTGGAGTA
>NW_005288846.1:0-527 GCF_000412655.1 Myotis brandtii
CGAGACGAGAAGTACGTGGCAGGTGTGTTTGAAAAGTGGAGGAATAAGCATTGAGGGGTAAGGGGTAGCATGACCTTAGTGGTAACCAGAGGAATAAATGAACATAATCCCAGTGTTTATGGAATGCCCTGTTGAGTTACTGATCTATCCATCATCAGGGCTTAGTCTTAATGCTTTTTAGCATGCTGTCAGGTCAGGGGGGGAAATCCAGAGCTTTGCTTCTCCACCGATATTTATCAATGGATATTTTGGGAATTTAAACATACTACAAGGAAATAGGCTTACGTTACACATGTCTGTCTTTGTGTGGGTGGGTTGGTAGATTGGATATTTACTGGATAGAATAGATAGTGACTCTGGGTTGCTTTGAAGTGCCCCTGTTGGGGATGTTGAATGCTTATTCCCGGGGGAAGAAACTGAGAAAGTCAGAAAGTTGAAAAGGATAACTTACAGAGGGATGGAAAGAAGGATGCATGGTTGGGAGGAGGTGGGAGTTCAGGGAGGCTCAGCAGTTGCTCTGTTCCCAG
>NW_005288847.1:0-527 GCF_000412655.1 Myotis brandtii
TGTGGCTCAGCAAGCCATGGGAAAGTGGTTACAGTATACTTCTGTTTCAGGTAACAACAAACACCTTTCAGAAGCTCAGAGCCAAGTTCTGGGCAGCTTCCGTGAATGGAGAACTCAGTCCCTGCAGGGTAATATTACCGTTTTATCCCCAGCCAGCTTTTAAGAAGGCGCAGGAGGTGAAGCACTTAGAAAACCATGAGGTGTGACTCAAACGCAAAACTCCAAAAAGCATTTCTCCCTCTTGTTAATGCCCGAACTTGTCTTAAGAAAGATAAATCATTTCTTGCCACAATCAGAGAGAGATATAAAATGTAAATGTTCCATCAGAATGGCTTATCTTGTTTCAAGTTAACAATTAAAGTAAAAGAATACTATAAAATCTTCTTAAAAGCTAGCTTTGATGGAGATATAGGGAAGAGTTAAAGAGCCAAGAACTGGAGGATATTAACTTCTTAAAAGAGGGAAAAGAAAATATGGTAGATAGTCTCCAAAGATGGTCCCCATGAATTCCACCACCACCACCACCA
>NW_005288848.1:0-527 GCF_000412655.1 Myotis brandtii
GTGCATTCATTTAGCTCTAAGTCTCTTATCTTTTATGTTACTTCAGGGTGAATCTCCACTTGAGGACCCTGTGTTTTTCAGTGCCAGCAAAAGCCTTGAGGTCATTGTCAGGATGAAAGAATTCTAACTAGTTTTTGGTGAAACTTAAGATTTGTTACACTGCTACTGCCCCTTACCCATGTCTCATGAAAGCCATTGTCCTTTGTGTAGAGTTTAAGGCACATTCACACCTGTCCTCCCATAATGTTAGTGGACTGAGTGCTTGTGGGCAGTTGCTCTATCCTTGGGTAAGCTAACTCATTGTCCACCCTCTAGTGTGCCTGGGGGTTTTATGTGTGTGCCCTCCTGGTTTTCTGGGAAGATCTGTCCTGATGCTGTTAGAAAAGCTTTTGATGATAGGAAATTTAGGAAATTTTGCAAATGTAGGAAAACCGTTGGTAATTTAATTGTTGTATTCCTAGATCCCTCAGCAATTGACAAGACTTGGTGACTGGTAGGTGTGGGTGCATAGCATCATGGACCTCACA
>NW_005288849.1:0-527 GCF_000412655.1 Myotis brandtii
GCGAGAGATGCTCAAAGCTGCATCCTGACTTCAGAGATGTAAGGTTTGGGGGTGAAAATGTGCATTTTACAATCGATTAAACAAAGCCATCGTCTTAAACGTGGTTTCATTTTCAAATTCACTTTTAAATATCACTGTGTACATTATTTACCTATAAACCTGCCCAACAAGCCCCCTGAGAAAGTAAATTTTATGAAGGACACTAGGGCTTTCTGAGGACCAGGGCCGTGCCTGAGACTCGTGTGCTCTCAGCGGCTGGCGTTACAGAAGCTGACAGGGCCCAGGGCCTGTGCCAAGCCGCCTTCTGAGTGTGACGTGTGCACAAGCCTCTCCAGGTGGCAGTCACCACTTCAAGTCCCGGTGTGTCACTGGAGAGGCTAAAATGAGGTGTGCACACGCATGCCCACTGTCTGGGGACTAGTGCTTGCATCCCCAGTCTTCACAGCAGGTGAATTAGGTCAAAAGCTCACGTGCAGGTAAATGATAATGAAGCTTTCATACTGGCTCCTTACATGTTGTGACATTTA
>NW_005288850.1:0-527 GCF_000412655.1 Myotis brandtii
CGAGTCAAAAAGTTTGCCCACCCCTGGCTTAGAGTCACATGTTTTGTCTTCATGGTATCCCACTTTCCCATGTTGATGGTCTGCACACAAGTATTCTCAGTACCTGTTTGCTAATTTCCAAGTAAGGCTTCCTCCAGTCCTGGGCTTCTTAGCCCTAGTGATTCTGAAAATAGAGCTCTCTACTTTGCATCTTCTTTTAGTATCCACTCCTCCCCTTATCCACACAGGTACTCTCAGACCCAGAATAAAGTACTACCAGCCCACTGACAGCCCTGCCTCCTCGGAGAGCCAGCTCAATCCACCTCTGTATCTTTCCTGAACACTCCAACCTACAGTGTTCCCCAACACACCCACTATACTAGAGTCTGCGTCATTCATTAGACAATCTTCAGCCCTTGAACAGCTGGTTAATTTTCAAGTCTGTATGTCTTGATCTTTAACACTGAAGATACTTAGAAACAAAGCCTTTCACAGAATACAAAAGTTCAGCACACACTGCCTAACCGGTTTGGCTCAGTGGATACAGC
>NW_005288851.1:0-527 GCF_000412655.1 Myotis brandtii
TCTATCCACTGAGCCAAACCGGTTTCGGCTGATAAATGCATTTAATTAACTTTAACAGAAGTTACATATTTGGGACAAAATATATTTGGGATAAAATATCATTGTCAAATTAAGTCATGTTCACAAAATCTTATGTATTTTTAAATAATATTGGCAAAAATTTTTATTAAATGCTAATACATTCTGTACATTGCTAAATCTGTATCTCCATTTGGGATTAATTAACAAAGTCAAGTACTAATGTCATCAGAAGATTGTTTACAAATTCTCCATTGCTTCACTAATCAATAACTGTGCTTGATTGACTAAAGTTGTATATTAATATGTATTTATAAATATTTCATTAACAATATAATCGGGGCCTATAAGTTATGTCTGTTGAAGCTTTTGTAGGTTTGACTGACTGAACTAGGCAACCCATATGCCAATATTCTAATCTACCTGTTTTCAAACATACTGGGCTAATTATCTGTAATACATCTTTATGAAACTTATCTCCCAGTGAAATTCCTGCCCCCTTCTTTTAT
>NW_005288852.1:0-527 GCF_000412655.1 Myotis brandtii
TTTGTTCTATTGTTCTTCGTAGTCCAAACAAGAAGATTTAGCTTTCTTTTTGACTTCTAAGCCCAGTAGTCAACGTTTTTCATCTTTTATTATGTCTTGGGAAGATTACATGGGTAATACCTTTAATTGCTCTTTTGTTTTACTTTGTAATTGCTACAATAAAATGTTTTGTGCATTCTGATGGGAAATGGGTTAGATCTGTAGAAATCTTTGTTTAAACATGCACAATATAAAGGAGTTCAATAATACTTAGATGTCCAGGGACATTGTGCTGAAAGAATAAATAATAATTAGTGCAGCTTGGTGTGTTTAGTTTTTCTGATAAATTGTCTTTAACCTGTGTTCATAATATAAACTAGCAGATTTAGTATTTTGTCAAAGGGATAAAGCAAAACAAAAGGTATCTCTTTAACCTTCAGTAAATGTTACCTATTCATCTTGGTGCTGTGCATTTAGAAATAGATATTCCTTTAAAAGCAGTTAAATTAGTATATTTAAATATCTACACTAATAAAAGAGAAACATGG
>NW_005288853.1:0-527 GCF_000412655.1 Myotis brandtii
TTTAAAAAAAAATGATAGAGTCAAAATTATTCTTACTAACAAAAGATATAAATAACTGCATATGGTGCCCTATACATTCATCAGTTACTCTATCTAGAATCAAATTTCAAAAATCAACTGTGTTCTAAGAATTTTACTTCTCATATGGCCAATTACCTCCTAACAGACCAAGTTTGCCTGACAGCTAAAAATAAGACAAAATTTTTTTAAAAGCTAGTAGAAAGCACAGGGGAATGACCACTAGCAGGTAGATAACTGGCAAGGAGGAAGGAAGCTGACATTTTGAAGGAGATGGCACCGAGTAAATGCCCTGTGTTTGCAGCTTTTAGTTTAGAAACAGGCTGTCGAATTACATTAGAAAATGTGCTGGTTTGCAGAACCAAACTTCTGGGTTATGGAAACCACAGTAACTAGAAATAAAATTCAAGAAGGAGAGAACCAGAAAGAGGAAGTCTCTATTGTTGCAAATTCTGCACAAACTGTTCACTAAGACATAAAATGCAAATGCCTGGGGAATTAATTGGCAA
>NW_005288854.1:0-527 GCF_000412655.1 Myotis brandtii
CCCTTATTTGCATTTTTCTCTGGGATCTCTCATTGGTAGTCAGAAAATACCAACACCCACCCCCTTACCCAAGACTAATCTAAAAAATGACTGAGAATGTGGCATATCCATCCCCCAGCACCCACACCCCTCATTATTCAGGTTGGATATACTTAAGACACCTATTTACACTGGCTTCCCAAGTTTATAAACTAGTTAAAGCTCAGTAACCCAGGATGGTTACTTGCTTGATAACATTACTTTCATTGTCTCTCTATGCTTCCCAATCTTTCTTGCCCACTTCTTACTGATAGTTCTAGGAATCATTTCCAAAATTAAACTGCTTACACTGAAATCCTTATTTCAAATCCCCTTCTGAGAGAAACAAAACTGAGATGAGTACTTTCTTTTGTCATCTTTGTATCTATTATGTTTAAACTGAGAAAAAAAATCAGGTAAAACATGGAATATGAAGCAGAAGTTGTAAAGATGATCAATAAAATCAATAAAAATTATTCTTACATAGAGAAGTAAGTTGTAACAAAAAA
>NW_005288855.1:0-527 GCF_000412655.1 Myotis brandtii
TTTTTTTAGTTGTTGAGACTCTGGAAATTTCCAGGCTAAATTATGGCTTCATTTTCTTGAGAGGAAGGAGTTCTTTAAAGATATGGCTTTATTAGTTTCCCATTTTAAATATTTTCTTTTTATCACCCATTCTCCAAATGTTATGAGAAAGGGAAGGGACTTAGAATTTTCTATGCATATGCTAAGTGCCAGACAATCTTTCACATTATCTCATTTAGTTCCTGGTACAGTCCCTAAGATGTGTTAATATTTTCATTATTTCATAGAGGCTGAGATCAAGAATGATACAGATCAAATAACCTGCTAGTAGGTGGGGAAGCTGAGATTTGAATAGCATCAAGTCCGACATAGACCCCTTGTGTTGACTAAAATTATTTTAATGTTTCTTAAGTAAACAAGCATAAAACTAGATGTATGACATAAGCATGCCTTATGATATTGATATAACTATAGAACTAAAAGCAAATACACAAATTAAGTCCTCAAATAACATTAATAATGGACAATTAGTATGACTTTGTTGAAAT
>NW_005288856.1:0-527 GCF_000412655.1 Myotis brandtii
TTCCACTCAACAGAATGTCAACGTCAATTTCTCCAATTAAAGGGGACATTTTTGAAAAAGACAACGGATGAGGACTTGAAAGGAGGAAGTTGTTTAGCCCATGAGCTGGACACCGGGACTTTCTTACCAACCAGCACGGCAGCTGCTGCCAGGAAAGGGAAATAGGCTGACGGGTCCCGGGCCCTGGGTCCGAATCCCGGACCTGCCACCTAAGCTGTGCGATGCGACAAAGCACCTACCGCACCCGGCTTGAGCTGCCTCGCCTTCCAGAACATGGGTTTTCAGACACTTTGGCCGCACATTTCTTTTTCCAACACATTTTATCCAGAGCTTCCGTCTATGAAGAGGATCTGTTACAAGGTGAGCAGTGTCCCCCCAAAAAATATATATTGAGTCCTAATCTCCTCTACCTCTGAATATGACCTTATTTGGAGACAGGGTCATTACAGGGGTAACCAAGTTAAAATGAGATCATTAGAGGGCCCTAACCCAGTGATCGGCAAACTGCGGCTCTCGAGCCACATGCA
>NW_005288857.1:0-527 GCF_000412655.1 Myotis brandtii
ATTCATAGATCTGAGGACCTAATTCTTCCTAGATAGATAAGGTGAAGTAGACATGTGTACTCAATCCAGAGGAGCACAAAAGAGGAGAGAAGATTTAAAAGACTGAATATTTACCTAAAAAAGAAACCATTTAAGGATCTAAATAAATTATTGGAGTAGTCTGAGTTTACCTTTGGTGTCTCTGTAGGAACTTGAAGTAAAACATTTCATTCTGGTGTGCAAAAGAAAATTTAGCTTCTTTATTTCCCACTAGAGGCCCAGCACATGAAATCATGTGCAGCATGGTCCCTAGGCCTAGCCTGTGATCAGGGCCATCTTGCTGTCACCTCCCCCCACCCCCCGCTGGTTCCCCGTTCGCCATCTGATGATGGGAGCCTGACGGCCGGGGGAGGGACTGAGAGGTCAGCTGTTGCTGCCCGCTTGCTGACCCACCCCTGCCGAGGGTCACCCTCTGTGTGTGGGGTGACCGGTGGGGGAGGGGCCTTGGCCTGGTGCCTCCCACATCCCTGCCACCCACTTTGGTTCCC
>NW_005288858.1:0-527 GCF_000412655.1 Myotis brandtii
TGCCCTCCCTGTGCTGAGTCCCTCTCCCAGATGCCATCACCCCTGGGTCAAGCCCTCCCTTCCTTAGGGCCTCAGCCTGGGGAACGTACATCCTGAATCCTTGTCCCCGACCCTGTAAAGCTATACAGTACAAAGGAGCCAGCTGCCTGGGCCCATGGTGTAGACTTTCATGGAGGTCTCTTAAGGAGGTCGGGATGGACTCAGGGGGTGTCAGAGACTGAGTCGTGTGACTTTGGGTTGGGGCTTTTACTCCCTTGCTGGTCTAACTGAGGCCACCATTCCAGTGCTGAGCCCTCTCTTCACACAGCCAAATCTTGATACCTGGGGGCCTGATGAATTCTGCTGGCCTTACCCTAATGACTCCCTGAGGCCCATCAAACACAAAGGTCCACAGGTACCTGGTGGGTGATAACTGGCATTTGTGTACCCTGGGACTTTTGCTGACTGGGCCTAATACCGAAAAATGAAGCCAAGTTTGAATCTGCAACAACATGGTAAACACCACTGGCACCTACCTGATGACTCAC
>NW_005288859.1:0-527 GCF_000412655.1 Myotis brandtii
CTCTAAGCTTCATGAAGGCAGAGTTTGTCTGTTTGTCTGTACTCTACTTTTAGCACAGGGCCTGGCACATAGTAGGTCCTCAGTATTTGCTGAGTAAATGGATGGATGTGTGAGGTTCTAAGGGATCCTTGCAGCACAGCCTTAGTGGGGCCTGTGATGGGAAGTTCTGAGAGGCTATTTGGGGTACAGATGTGGTTGAGGGGCCCTTTCGGGGAGACAGCTTTCCTTCCTAGCAACAAGAATGTCCAGGGTTAGGACCAGAGGAGATAAATTAGAGATCTAACTACCCAAGGATTTTCCCAGACTTGTGACGCATAAGGACTTAAAAGCAGAGATAGCTAAGTTTCTTTTTAGTTTGTATATCCCAGGCCACAATACAGGGAAAGAGGCGAGGATTCAGGGTAGAAGCTCAAGTAAGGAGTAAAGAAAGTGCACTTGGTTGGAACATCCCCTGTGTATGTTAAGATCCTACATTTTGAGCATGGAATATAGGAGATTTGACTTATCCAACTAAGTTTATTTATTTA
>NW_005288860.1:0-527 GCF_000412655.1 Myotis brandtii
GGTAGCTGAGTGGGTGGAAAGTGGGGGTGATGGATGAGGTGGGTAGGGAGGTCGGTGGGTGGATAAGTAACTATCACTAGCTAGCATCTATCAGGACTTACCAAAGCGCCCTTCCGAGTTTCACTTTCCTAACCCTCGTGGAAAGCAGCACTGCTGTCCCCGGTCACACAGAAGGGACCATCACAGGTGCAGTCCCTGCTTCCAGGTCACGCAGCTATTTACGGTGGAGCCAGATTTGAATGTGGCCCCAGAGTCCACGTCCCTAATCGTTACACTTGCAATCTGAGTTGCACCTACAGAGCCCATGGGTGCCCTGCCTTTCCCACCTGCAGATATGCCCTCCCCTATGAGGAGAGCCTGTGAGGCCTACAGGATGGGTGTTAACCATTAGCCCATTTCACAGACGAGAACACTGAGGCCCACAGGGAAAGCAGACCGGGGTTTAAGGCCAGGTCATTGGCTGAGCTGAGACTCATGCTCAGATGATCCCAGACCTGGAACTTTCCCATTACATGTTTTTGGCTCCC
>NW_005288861.1:0-527 GCF_000412655.1 Myotis brandtii
GCTTCCAGCAGCCTCCCCACAGCGCCTCGATATGCAGTGTTTTCCTTGTTGTTCAGTATAAACCAATTCTCATTTGAATTATAATCCTCATTGATCCTCTTTACCTCACCGCCTTTTGGAAATTCAGGTTTCAAAATCTCCCACCTGGATTTCTGCAACAATCTACGGACCATCTCCCTGCCTGGGGGTCTTGCCCCTGAGAAATAGACCTAAAGTAAAATTCTAATGTGTCCCCAAGGTATCAGTAGTTTAGCCAAACTTGTCAATAATCCAAAATTTATTTATAAAGCCTTTACTCTAATAATTCCAAGGAATTTTTTAATTGAGGGGAATGTATGCACAAAAGTACTGTGTATAAAAGCGCTCATTTATAACAATAATACATGGAAATAATCTAGAAGTTTGACAACACGGAATGATGTTAGGCACAGCACAGATTCCATCCTGACCACGGAACAATGCTTGCAAAGTCCATAATCTATACATATAAAAGCCTAAGCGACTGAACGACCTAATGACTGAACAAC
>NW_005288862.1:0-527 GCF_000412655.1 Myotis brandtii
TGTGTTAAGCTCTGGGGGAGTGCATTGGCTGGGTGCTCAAGCCTCCTTGGCACCCAGGCCCTTCCCTTCAGGTGCTGAGCTGGGCTCTTGGTGGGTGGGGCTTTGCAGCTACACAGGAATTGCCTCTGCTGTGAAGGGCAAGACATCAGGTAAGCTCCCGTCTGTGCCTATTCAAAAACAAACCGGCCAGCCTTTCTCCAAAGGACATTTCACTCAGCCTCGATCTCAGACCGATCAGCCCCACTGGTGATAAAGGCATCTGGGAGAAGGGACTTCATGGCTTCTGCCTGGCCTCCCCTAGCCCAGTGATTCTTGCCCCACTGAGAAGTGCTTTCTGTTATCTTGCTTTAATCTTTCCTGTTGGTTTCTTGATGTTCTGTCCCAGATGAGATTCTCCCTCCAGGCACCAGAGCTGCTTTGGCAGGTTTATCAACTGCACCTGTCCTCAATCCCTGACCCAAAATGGCCCCCATGAACTCTTCCTTTGGCCCTGATCATGGCCCTGGGCCCCACCCTCTGAGGCCAGG
>NW_005288863.1:0-527 GCF_000412655.1 Myotis brandtii
CCTCCCCCAGGGCAGGAGCTTGGAGATCTCCGAGGCTGGGCCTGGTCTGCCTAGGGCCCTGCCTTCCTCCCCCCGAACCCCCTTCATACAAGAAAGACCCCAATCTTGCAAACTTGGACCCAGCTGCCCCCCACCCCCACCCCCAGGGCTATGCCAGGCCCAGGGAGGGTGGCCCGGGGACCCCCCCTAACTCCAGGGCTGGGGTTCCCCGTGCCAGGCCGGAGGGTAAATATTGGGGGGTTTGTGGGCCATGTGTTCGGCCTCCGTGGCAGCCACTTAACTCAGCCACCAGCCGGGTGCACACGCGTGAGGTTCGGCCTCCGCAAACCATCGCTCACGGGCCCTGGAGTCGGAATTCCACACCGATTTCCAGGGACCACAAAGTCTAATCCCCCCCCTCAAGCCGTTCAAAAGGGTAAAAACAGGCCCCGGCCGGTGTGGCTCAGTGGATAGCGCATCGGTTGGCCCGTGGACCGAAGGGTCCCGGGTGCGATTCTGGGCCAGGGCACGGACCTCGGTGGCAGGCT
>NW_005288864.1:0-527 GCF_000412655.1 Myotis brandtii
TAAAAGAAGAAATCAAGTTTTTAAAAAAGGCAGCTATAAAATATATTTTTTATAGAGTGGGACAACTGGGAACATCTGGATGTGGACTGGCTACTAGATGATACTGAAATGGTGTTCATCTTCTTGGGGATAATAACATATTCATCTCCCATGGAATGATACATTTTCGTCCAGACGGGTCTGGGTTCAACTCCTAGTCAAAACACGCCAGCCATTGTTACTACCCCTCAATGCCAGGCCCCATGTGAGGAGTGTTGTGCGAATGGTATCCAATTGCTCAAGTTCGCATCCTTCTTGCTGGCTGTGTGACCACAGGGAATTTACTTAACCTCTCTGTGCCTTATCTGTAACATGTTGATTATAACAGCACCCAACTCACAGGACCATTTGAGGATTGAATGAGATAAGGCCTGTGAAGGGCTTGGCTCAGATTGGCGACAAGCGAGTTCTCAATAACATTATAGATTTTTAGATGCAGAAAGAGCAGCTCACCTTTTCAGAGGCTGCTTCTGACCAATGAGTTAGTG
>NW_005288865.1:0-527 GCF_000412655.1 Myotis brandtii
CATCACTCCTAGCTTAAGCCAAACCAGTTATAATTTCACCAAGATGCCTACCTTCTTTCTGCCGCTCTCTTACCATTCAAGCTGTCCCTTCCACATAGGGTCTTGCTTTCACTTCATTCATTCATTCATCTGTTCACTCACCTACATTTTCTTCCATGCATCCATCCAAACATGTCCTGGGTACCAGAGACACAGGAGACACAATGGTACATGCAACAGCCATGGGCCTGCCCTTGCAAAGCTTGGGTGCTCATGGCCTTCCCACCAGAAGAGCACCAGGTGGCTCTCCATCAAGGCACAGCTCGAATGCCACCTCTCATCCGACACACTGGTGCTCTGAGCACTCGGGGAAGAATTCATCTGTCTTCCCGCTTCTATACAATCAGCCCTCCACGGCCACAGGTTCTGCATCCAGGGATTCGACCAGCCACAATGGAAAATATTTGTGGGGGGGCGGGTAGTTACACTATTGCTGATGTGTACTCTGTGGTTAGGCCTACAAAGGCTGCATCTGTACCAAACAGGCA
>NW_005288866.1:0-527 GCF_000412655.1 Myotis brandtii
CAATTGATGTGTCTCCCTCACATTGATGTTTCTCTCTATCCTTCTATCCCCTCTACTCTCTCAGAAAATCAATGGAAAAACTTCAGGGAAATGCCGCAGAAGAGCTTGGTTTCATAACTGAAGAACTCAGGAAAAAATTCATTTGAAGAAGGGTGTTTAGGGTGCATGGTGGGAAATGAAAGAAGTACTGGCATAGAGGATAGGGAGAGCCAACCCTAGGCAGACTGATGGGGTAAACAAAGGACCAGGGATGGGACTTAACTGTGTTTCTTCAGGGTCAGAGTAGGAGAATCAGAGATAAAATCAGAAGGCAGATTGGGAAGTAATGATATGACTGGAGGTTCTATCACACTCATGTTAATAGGACAGCTACTTGTATGTAAAATGAAACAAAACTGGGAGGCTGGAGGTCAAAAGATGATGAGAATGGAACACAGGTATGTGCCTGTCTAACCAATGACACGGCAGTTGGCAAGGAAGAAAATAGACTCATTATCTCTAAGGTTCCCATGGCTAAAGATAGCACA
>NW_005288867.1:0-527 GCF_000412655.1 Myotis brandtii
TGTTTTTTACTACTCCTAAAATATTTCCCTCCTGCCCGCTGAACACCCTCCTTTGCTCAGCCTCCTTTTACTCCTTAAACACAGTATCTCACTTATTCCTTTGTGTCTGCACTTATCAAAGTGCTGTTCATTTTACACCCCTGTCTCCGTGTTTGTTTCTTCTACTTTGCTTACCTCTGCCAGATTGATACTTTATTCCATTTTCAATTCTCATACACTCTGCAGCGTCTGATTTATAATAGGTAGCCATAAACACTTATATATGAGCATATAAGGGTTAGGCAATTAGATTCATCCACTCTCTTGTTTAGTGAATCAATGTACACTTTATGTCCATGTCATTGGTCCCGGTTACAGACTCTCCAAGTGGGCCTCTGTTACTGGATAGGGGCTGGCTGGAGTGGGTCTGCCTCTGGCCAGCCTATAGTGTGTGGGTTCTTGACTTTTCTTAGGAAAGATTTCACAATACAAGTCCAGGTGATTTCGAGAGTATGTTTACTAGGATTGGGGACAGTGAAACAAAGGAA
>NW_005288868.1:0-527 GCF_000412655.1 Myotis brandtii
GATTTGATGATGAATACAAACCTTCATTTCTAAAATGTGTTTCAATGAAAAGCCCTAAATAAGGAAGTGATGCCTCATCCACATTCTTATTTCCTCAACAAAGAACTTAGGTTGATGAGTCAGTCCCAATGCTCTGCTGTCTCTGAACTTCTGGCACATAGTTACCAGTGTGACCCTTTAGGATTTGGCATATACTACATTGTATTAACAGTGATCTGTAGAGTGTGAGCTCCCAGTGGGGTCTGACTCCTTTTCATCCTTGGTGCCTGCCAGTCTGTGGTCTAGTCAATGGTTGCTCACAGTGGCTAGTTTTTAGTTTTTAAAACTCAGCAGCTTTAAAAAGTAAGTAACACAAAAGATAGGCATCCATGCATCATGCCTGAGATTTCAGATGCAGTAGGTCTATGCTGGGGCTCAGGAATCATAATTTTAGAACATTTCCTGGGTGATTGTGATGATCGGCCACATTTGAGAACAAGAGGTCTAAACTCATTTGAAACTCTGTGTGTGTGTGTGTGTGTGTGTGT
>NW_005288869.1:0-527 GCF_000412655.1 Myotis brandtii
AAAATAAAAAGGTTGAATCGGGTTCCGGTCCTCTTCCTAAGAAACCGTGGACATGTGGAAGTTACGTGATCTTATCTTGCTGAGCCATGGTTCCCTTGTTTTTGTCAGACGATGAGGTAGACAAAATGATCTTTTGACAGCTTAGAAAGCCGTTTTCGTAAAAACGAGGAAAATAAGTGAAGTAGTGGACAAATCTCACTGATCTGGAAATTTCTAAATGTGGAATCCCTTGACTAAAAGCTAGAGGAGGGGAGGTTTCCCTGGGCTTCCGCTGGACTATGGGAGTTCAGAGGTGCTGGAAGTGCTGCCCAGCCTCTTGTGCAAGCTCCGAGGCCCAGGCTCTGTGAGGAGAAGCCCTGCCCTAAGGTCCTCCTTGCTGTCCCATCTCCTCCAAATCACCCTGGAGTGTGGTATCCTACTAACTCTTCCCTCTGCATCCTTCACTCCCCTAAAGGTGACCACCCTCCCCTCCCCTCCATTTAACCCAGTTAGGGGGTGACTTTTCTATAGGAACTTTCTAGAAAACA
>NW_005288870.1:0-527 GCF_000412655.1 Myotis brandtii
GAAGCATCGATTTGTTGTTCCACTCATTTATGAATTCATTGGTTGATTCTGGTGAACAGAGATGACACTCTAACCAACGGAGCTACCCGGCCAGGGCTATATATTCTTTCCAAACACTTTGTTATTGATTCCTAATTTATTTGTGTTTTCGTTGGGAGAATATGGTCTGTATTATCATCAATCTTTCAAAATTTGTTGAACTTGTTTTATGATCTAGGAAGCAGCCAATCTTCATAAATGTTCCGTGCTTCAAAAGTGCCTTTTATACTTGTCAGGTGCAATATTTACTACATTCACAATGATCACTAAATCAAGTTTACTTATAGTCTTGTTAAAAATCCTCTATTTCCATACTGACATTTTCACTTCATAATCTAACAATTATACACTTAACTGCTAAATGATTGCATATTTGTCTATTTCTTCTTGCAATATTTTCACATTTGTCTTGTATTTTTTGGCCACTATCTTTACAGATCATTTCTTTCTGATGTTCATATAGGCTACAGTACACTCTTTATTTTTTT
>NW_005288871.1:0-527 GCF_000412655.1 Myotis brandtii
TTTTTAAAAAAATGGAAGTGCTTTAGAACTTTCTGAGCCTCATCCACAGCCCTGGACTTGACCTTGCCCAGCCCTGTCAGTGCATCTCAACTGCCTGGGTGTTCTCGGTTCAGTGTTTCCTCAAATTCAGCATCGGTGAGGCCAGCCTCCCCTCAGACATGTTCAGACTCCCAGGGACAGCAGATGACTGCTTGAAGTCCCGCTGTCTTTGTGGCCAACACCCGCCTGAGCCATCACAGTGTACCCTTTGCACCCCGCAAGCTAGAAAGGAAGAAGGGGAGAGGAGTGATGTGAGTGAGAGCGAGGCCAGCAGCCCGGCTGGTGGCTCGTGCAGAGGCCTCTGTTGCCTGTGGTGGCCCCCTGTCCCCGGGGCAGGGTGCCCAAGCTGCAACGTCAAGGGAACTCCAGGAGCGGGCTCAGGGCCAGGCACCTGAGCCTCCGCTGGCAGCCTGAGGAGACTCGGGGAAGGTGACAAGGACTCGTGCTGGTTCCCCATCTGTCACTGACCTGCAGCACCATCTGTAACA
>NW_005288872.1:0-527 GCF_000412655.1 Myotis brandtii
CTTCCTTCCTTCCTTCCTTCCTTCCTTCCTTCCGCTCCCTTTCTCAGGAAACAAAAACCAGTATCGAGGCACATTCTGAAATCTTCAATTTATATTTTTTACATCACCTACTTGGACGTGAAGCAAATCATCACTATGGTAGCTATAAGTCTTAGTTATCATTATTAAGGTTTTCTATTTTGTAATCCATGACAAAAAGAACAATTAGAAGTAGAGTTTAAAAATCCCCAGGGTCTTTAATTTTCACCATAAAATAAATTCCAAATAACAAAACAAACATATCACTTCCCTTACCAAGAGCTACTGAAGGACAGCAATACTCGCAGACATTGCACCTCCACAAGAATTGTTTTCACCAATTATGAACTAATTGTATGGAGAGACAGGTGAGCGGAAAGAGAATGGGAGAGCCTCGGTATTCGGAGAGAGCATGAGGACCATTGGAAAACCCACAAGTTCAAAGGCTGCTTATATGTGGGATTTTAAAGTTTAAAGTATTACAGAAAATACTTTCTTCACTTTTTTTT
>NW_005288873.1:0-527 GCF_000412655.1 Myotis brandtii
TAAAGTGCCTGCATGGGGCCTTGCACCTGTGATTTTAATCAACCATGACTTAGTATCCTGTACATCATCGTTAGAGTATTTCCTTCCTTTGTGTGAACTGTGTCACTGCATTGGCACCAACAAGAGGAAATCAACCGTTGCAATCTTGAGTCTGAAACCACAATCTGAGGTGACATTCACAAACAAATTGCTTAAAAAGCGACGTAGACAGGAAAGGCTCTCTTTAAACAAGACACAAAAATCTCAATACAAGGAGAAAACCTTTGGCAAATTCACCAACATTAATAGCCAGAAAGAACCTCTGCTCTTCAAGACACACCAAAAAGAAAGTAAGACGACAAGGCAAAAATGAGGACCTTTATCATATCAACCCAACAATGTGAGTCATGGTTACTATATGGGACCCTGAGCAACGACCAGTAAATGGTTTTGCAAAAAACTGCAGCTGGTCCTGCTTTACAAACTCAGGAAAAGCAGGTTTTCCGTTTTCTCTTCTTCTTGCTACCTCTCTAACATCTTTCTGCATC
>NW_005288874.1:0-528 GCF_000412655.1 Myotis brandtii
TCAGTTGATGTATTTAAGTAAAATGTGAAACACTATCAATATATCTATATTATAAAAAGCCAGGGGCTGTAACACCGTAACTCCGTAATGACCAAACGACCAGTTGTTAGGAGGTCCATTGATGGGTCTTGCAGTGCGGTGGGTCTGGTTCTCACACGATTCCGAACGCTGGGCCTCTAGTAGAGATTATAATAAGGCAAATCCTGAGAATTTGGAATTAAGATTGTCTCTAAAATTAACCTACTGTCACAACCTTTTATTTCTCAACCTCCTAACTCTTCTCCGAGCCTTAACATATTTAAGCTTCACAGTCAGCAAATGCCAAGATCTTCAACTTCTACAAATGCCCCAAGCAAAACATTTTATTTTCCTCAGTTGAAGCCTGGCTGATGCCTGATGCCACTATTTCTCTGTCTGTTTATTATTTCAAACTTCAACAACCTTAAGCTCCAGACCAGATCTTTATTCAACTCTATCCTTTTCAGTAGTTCCTTGGACATCTCACACGCACAACAATATGACTTTTCA
>NW_005288875.1:0-528 GCF_000412655.1 Myotis brandtii
CTCAGTTGGTTAGAGCATTGTCCTTATACACCAAGGTCATGGGTTTGATCACTGGTCAGGGCACATGCAAGAATCAATCGATGTTTCTCTCTCTCTCTTCCTCTCTGAAAATCAATAAATACATTTAAAAAAAAGAATACCCTTATTTTGTAAGCATGCAGGCAGCAATGTCATAAGGTCATATTTATTCTAACATCCTCGACTTCACACATGTGTATGTAGAGGAGCTTGCTCCAGCAATGTGTTGATCATTTCAAGCCGGGTGGTTCGATATAGGTGTTCATTTTACCATTCCTCCTGCTCTTCTATTTTTTTTTTTAAAAAAATCCATTTTCATTATGCATTTAAAAACAGGCAATTGAAGAAAAATGTTATGTGCCAGATTATATACGAAAAGGCGAAAGATACTAGGATATCAAATCTTGCATGAGCTGTTTCAGTCCCTTAAATATTTCCCAACTTTCTGTAACAATCAAATCATATTGGCCCTGGCTGGTCTGGCTCGGTGGTTGAGTGTCCGCCTGCAGA
>NW_005288876.1:0-528 GCF_000412655.1 Myotis brandtii
ACTACAGCAGATCCTGAAGGTGTGGCACTGGAGGTGATCATCTAATTCTATTCCTCATAGAAGGTTCTCTCTTCAAGGGAGTTCAGAGTGGTTCACCAGCATGGCTGTGAAAGACCTGCAGAAGTCTCTCAGAACCACTTGAGGTCTCTACCCCATCTAATCTTCTCTTAAGGCCAAGCTCCTCAAACTGTCTCCAGTAGATTTTGGTTGACATTACTACAAGGTCTGAAGAATTGCCAGGGATGGTAAGAATCTGCTTCTTAACTTCTTTTACTAGGTAGGAAATGCTATTATCAACCCCTACAATTCTACTAGGTCATCTGCCACCAACCTGGTGCAGGTGTGTTACTACTCCTGCAACTCTCTTGGGTTCCAGTTCCTAGAAGTCAGACAGAACTTGGTTTGAATACTAGTTGTGTGATCTTCAGAAAAACATTTAACCTGCATCACCTTAGATTTTCCATTGGTAACACATGAACTACTGTTCCTACCTCATGGAGTTGTTATAGTTTAAATAATATATTATAT
>NW_005288877.1:0-528 GCF_000412655.1 Myotis brandtii
GGCTGGTTTCTAGTAGCCGATCGGCGATTATTTCAAGAGCTCTAATGAGAACTCTTAACGACATTGTGTCCCCTGTGCTGTGATCTTACTTGCAAGGTCTATGACAGTCCGTTAATGGAGGAGCAAAGGACAGAGTGGGGAAGCCAGTTGCCCATGGCTGCACAGAGGGGAGTCGTTGATTTGAGGCTGCAGCTGGCTGACACGGCCATCCTGTCCTCTGTAACAACAGGCCTGGGCTCTGGCAGGTGTCCGGCACTGTGACGGGCTGGGGAACCGGGGGCATGTAGAGAATGGCCGATACCAGACAGACTGACAGGTCTGCTGGTGACATTCCATGGCTGCTTCCAGATCCAGTGAAAAGCCTGCCTCTGTCAGGAAGCCCTCCCCGAGGGGCTCAGGGCCATGGCAAGAAGGCTCAAAGGTGACTGATGGTGGAGGCAGCCCTCCCTTAGCCTTGCTTGGTTGTCAAGCCCCTTCCTTAGATGGCTCAGGATTGAGCATCAACCTATGAGCCAGGAGGTCACGGTT
>NW_005288878.1:0-528 GCF_000412655.1 Myotis brandtii
CCCCCCGGGCTGTTCTCCACTCACACCCCGCAAAGGGGCCAGTCTGAGCAAGGCGGTGGGCCCCTCACCACTGCCAAGCAAACCCAATGGCCTGGGCTCTGTTCTTTTTCTTTCGTTTCATCTTTCCTTGGAATTTCAAGGAACTTTAGGATGGGAGGAAGCAAAATTCAAGATTTCATTCCTTGAAATGCTGGTGCGGAGTTTATATGCCAGTCGCACTGGTCTGGTTCACTGGTGGGGTGAGGGGGGCGCTAGTTTGGATCCTTCCCTCCAGCTTCTGTGCCCTTTGTAGGGCTGCCAATACAATGAATCATAAATAAGCAGTAAGCAATAAATAATGTTTGTAGTATAAATATGTCCCAGGCAATATTTGAGATGTGTTTATACTAAAAGGTTATTTGTACCTGAAGCTCAAATTTAACTGGTGGGCATCATGTATTTTACCTGCCACCCTCCAACCTTCATCCTTAGTACCAACATCTCATGTGTCCCCTGGGGAGCAGCCAGCCCCGCCAGCTGGAAAGCCCT
>NW_005288879.1:0-528 GCF_000412655.1 Myotis brandtii
GCTGGAATAACTTTAGATTCTGTGAAGTCAATAAAAACAAGGCTGAAAGAAATAGAAGAAATGAAAAGATTGGGGAGCATGTGGATTGAGCACCAAACAGTGAGCAACCTTTCTCCCAGAACAGCCTATCTCTATACGATTTCCTGGAGAGAAATCGCCACACCTGGCAGAAGTGCTCTTTTTAGCATTAGTAGTGGCTGGTTTGGTGGTTTCCAACATCGCTGACCCTGGTGTGTGGGCCACCCAGTTATTTAGCCAGAAAAAAAACTAGAAGAGATTATACACAAGTAGCACACAAACTCTCCAGGTGTGTTTGCCAGGAAAGTACATGAGAACCTTAACTATAATGAACACAGAAAAAGTGAGTTCATTTGCTGAATATAGGTCACTTTGAGGAGAAGGCAATGAAGGGGTCTCCCTTTGACTCATATCAAGAAAAGACTGTTTAGCCCTGGCTCGGTGGCTCAGTTGGTTGGAGTGTTGACCCATACAGGTTGTGGGTTCGATTCCCAGTCAGGGCACATACCT
>NW_005288880.1:0-528 GCF_000412655.1 Myotis brandtii
CTGCTGTTCCAGTCACTTGGCTTTTATATATATAGATGATTTCTACACTTGTTGCATCTGCTCTATGTATTGGGTATCCCATTCTATTAATTCAGAGCCTGGCTCAAAGTGGGTGCCTGACCACTGTGGCAGATTTTTCCAGGCATGCTATCCCTGTCTATTTTATCTTTAAATATATATATATATGGCTTCAGGACAGGTCAACAGCAAGTATAACTGGCCTTCCAAAGTTAAGAATCCAAGACCCAGGGAAGTAAGAGAAAAAGAGAAATCTGGCCCCTGAAACTTTCTTGAGGCACCGAAGGGGCCATGGGATGTCGGCAGCATTGTTCCTAGTGTCAGTGATGAGGTACCTGAGACACGAAAGAACCACCTCTGTGTGCATGAGTGAGGTATCTGAATGGCACGTCTGGGGGTCCTTCCTTCTCAGGTATATAATAAACTTATATTGTGTTGCCGTCAATGTTTCTTCAGAGTCTCTGTTTTTAGTCTCTAGAGAATAATAAATTCTACTTGTGAGAATAGGCA
>NW_005288881.1:0-528 GCF_000412655.1 Myotis brandtii
CATGCCAAAAATAAACACAGCAAATGAATCCATCAAAACAAACTAACCGGCGCAGAAAAACGACAAAGGACCCTGGAGCACCACTGCGGAACCCCACATGCGTAAACCAAAACATTCGGAGATCCATTGTTGTGAAATTACTGCATAGAAACGTTCCATATAACCAACTTATGGCGAGCCAGAGCACCGCTGAGCGACAACGCGAAACCCAATCAGGAACAGACGGTCTTTCCTGCAAGAGCAAAGGGGTACATGAGAATTGAGGACACAACAAGAACACCAATAAAAAAACCAACATCAGACAGTGCGTGAGCTCACAAATCATAGTAGCAAATAGGTCATCACAATAATGCAATGAAGCAGCGAAAACCGAAGATCGAAACGGAAACTCACCAATGCACATCATAACAGGCGACGCTGGAAAGAAAACACGAAACCGTCAACTATTGCACACAAAACTAGCGGAATAAGCTCAAACGAATACGTCAGAGATCTTGGTGAAAATCACGAATCAATAGTCAGTTCACA
>NW_005288882.1:0-528 GCF_000412655.1 Myotis brandtii
CTGTGATAAATTTATGAACAGGTATTTTCTCTTGTCCTTCTGCAATTGTGTAGAACAGCAAATCTTCCAAACTAGGTAACAGACCCTGTTTTATTTTACTAAAGGGGAAAAAAGAAGAAAAAATTAATCCTCATGTGAACATTCTAGTGAATTTAAGCTACATCCATTATTAAATATTCATTGAACCAGGCTGAACTGATCTACTCAAGACAGCATTAAGTGCCGATTTATCAAAATTAAACCAGTATTATTGAATCCACACTGAAAAACAAGTAAATTATGATTCATTCTTACAGATATTTTTTAATACCAGGTTTTAAAATCTTGATGACCATTCCTAGTTGTGCTAATGCCTAACCATCTGTTATGGTGTACTCTCCTGCACAATCTAATACAACCACCCAATATTAATTACAGAGCTCAGCAAATGTTCAGGCAAGTGTCAAAATGTTGCTCTTTTTAAAAAAATTTATGACTATATTTACATATCTATAGTAATAAAAGCATAATATACTAATTAGACTGGAC
>NW_005288883.1:0-528 GCF_000412655.1 Myotis brandtii
AGGCGGGTGGACGGTGGGAGTCAGAGAGCTTCTAGGAGGAGGTGGCACTTGAGCTCAGTCCTGAGGGACGTAGGGAGCTGGGTGCAGAGGTTGGGAAGTAGGGGAGCATTTGTCGGGACCCAGAAGTGCAAGTCAGCCAGAGTGGCTGGGACACAGTGAGTGGGGTGACATCGGAGGGCTGGGCAGTGGCCCAGCGTGCAGGGCTCTGTAGGCTATGGGCAGACTTTGCATTTTATTCCGTATGTAATGGGAAGCCATTAGAGGGTTTCAGCTGGGCTGGAGGGACGGCGGGGGACACTGTTCACTTGACACTGTTTAGAAAGCAGCACTCTGACTGCTGTGTTGAGAATGGGCCAGAGAGGAGCAAGAAAGAAGGGGGAACTAGAAAGCCTGGTCCGTGCAGATAAAAAAGGTGGGGGCTTGCATCGCAGCGGTGACAGTGGGATGGGAGACGTGGACAGTCCAAAGTATCTGCAGGTGGTAAGAAGGGACAGAAGCGCCCTAACCGGTTTGGCTCAGTGGATAGAG
>NW_005288884.1:0-528 GCF_000412655.1 Myotis brandtii
GGCTTTTAAGTTTTCAATTGTCAGATATTTAGTCAGTTCATAAAATATTTCTGAAAGCTTATTTCATAGCCTTGTTTTTAAAAATGACATTACTAGCTCTTAAACACAATAAGTAGGTAGGGCTAGCCTTCCCATTTTCTTTAGGTGACATTTATTTGTTTTTTGTTTTGTTTGTTTGTTTGTTTTTTGGCATTCTTGAACCTGGGTGAGTACATTCATATGTATTATTTGGCAGTAATTGAATTTCTCAATGAGAAATACCTAATTAATTTCAAGATGACTTTAAAAACTTTTGAGGAAAAATGTAGATAACTCTCTACCTCACTGTTTTAAATGGAATACCTACCTAAAAGTATCCAGAGTCCAAGCAGTCACCATATTAAAAATTGTCTCTAGTAAAATCAACCATGTAAGATTTAAAAAAAATAACTTGTAAGTTTTACAAATATCAAGTTACGTTGACATATTTTATCTCATTAATGTGCACAATAATCCTTTGAGATGGGCAGTTTGGGTACTGTTTTCTCA
>NW_005288885.1:0-528 GCF_000412655.1 Myotis brandtii
TCAGTGCAAACAGCTCAATTGTGATAGAGTATGGCTGTGAGAACAGCACAGCTCAATAGTGTTGCAGCTTAATTATGAAACAGCATGGCTGTGGAACAGCACAGCCATGAAGTGGCCTTGGGCAAGGACCCTCTCAGGCTAGACAGCTCGATTCCACCCTGCTCTGCTTCACTGCCCCACTCTGCCTGTTCCGGACCAGCGAGACATCTTCAGTGTTTCAGCTTCCGCTGGGGAAATGCAGGCTTCAGTAGAAAGAGAAATTGTGCTTCCTGAGCCAAGGGGAACTGATTTATATAGTGAGGAGTCCTTGCTCCTGGTCCCGGATTGGTCTGTCCTTATGCAAACGAGGACTCCACATTATTATAGTTTTATGGTCCACAAGGCAGTGTCCTGATTGGTCAGGATGGAGCCTCTCTGATTGGTCAGTGAAGATGCTGATGGAGCTATAGCTGTGCAGCTCAGATTAGCTAGGGAAAGCCTCAGTCCTATTGGTTGAAACACAATTCCAGGAACTCCTTTGCTGGCTCA
>NW_005288886.1:0-528 GCF_000412655.1 Myotis brandtii
AAAAAATAAGTGATGCCATTCACTGGCATTTGACAGTGTTGCCGTTTTTATAGCTTTTCGGCAGGACCAGCTTCTTGGAGTAATGGGGCATGTGCTGTACTGCCAAGATGGAGAAGTGGATTAAAAGGAAAAGTAGACAATGCATGAAGGTCCCAGCATCTGAAAACTAAAGAAAAGGCTTTGGGCAGTAGGAAAAGAAGGAAGAGGTATTGTAGGGAAATTTTCCTAAGACAAGAAATGTACATGAACCTACTGACAGGAGGAAGCAGAGTAGCTGATACAGAGTTGGGACCCTTGATGGGGTGATGTCCCAAACAAGGCAGAGGCGTGTGCATCACAAACATAATGTGATGATGGTCCACAGTCTAAAACAGGGTCACCTTCACTGAACAGAGTGATGACAGCAGGTGCTAGAAATTGTGGAATTACCCCGGCTTGTGTGCTCAGTGGTTAAGCATTGACCTATAAACAAGAGGTCAGGATTTGATTGTCAGTCAGGACACATGCCTGGGTTGCGGGCTCAACCCC
>NW_005288887.1:0-528 GCF_000412655.1 Myotis brandtii
AAAAAAATAAATAAAATAATGGAGGCTTCTTACTTACATTTGGTTTGAATCAGAACTACTTTTTCTTCATTCTTCATTTTCCAATTCTCCTAGGTTTCCCCACTTCACCTCCCCCATTGGCCTTTGCCTTCCCTTTGTTTATTTTTTAAAGTGAACTTTTCCTTGACTTGGTGTTTGTTGTTTTCTCAGGGAGCTCCAGTTCTCATAAAAGGCAAACTCTTATTCTTAAAGTTAATTCAAATTTGTTGGTATTTTTGGAATGACTCTTATTTATTTACCATCTTCTAGTGCACCACAGAATTGGAAATACGTCCATAAATTTACATTTTTAAAGTGCTCCCATTCTTCTCTGTTTTGTGATAGACAATTTCTTGGGGGCAATAAACAGAGTCGGCTCAGGGTGTGGTGAGAAACATGTGGGGGTGGAGATGAAAACCAACAGCAAAATGAAAACAAGAGTTTTATCTGAAACCAGCCCCCACCAGCAGCCCTCTCTCCCTGAGCTGACTACAAAGAGCCTTTTCAGAG
>NW_005288888.1:0-528 GCF_000412655.1 Myotis brandtii
GCCAGCATCCTTGGCTGCTCCTGAGCCAGAGGGAGCCCTGAGCCCCTCTGGCCCCCGGGGCTCCCTGTCTGGCCAGAGGCCTGCTGTGGGCACCCCGAGACCAGAGGCAGGATGTGGAGGCTGAGTGGCCCTGCCTGGGGAGTTGGTCTGTCGGTCAGCGAGGGTCAGTTTCCGTCCGGAGGGCTGGCTCCCGCTGGGGAGTGGACCCTGGGGAGTGGGTGGGGCGGGGAAGTTCCGATAAGTCTCGGACTGTTTGTCTTCCTGGTTCCGCTCCCTGGGCTGTGGGAGGAAGGGCCCACCCAGAACAATGGCCAGAGCCAGCCGGGAGGCCCTGGTGGGGGGGCGCCTGGGACAGGGCTGCCTCTGGGAAGGCCCTGACCCTGCCCTGCCTCTGCTTCCTTTCCAGATGGGGCCACCTGTCCTGGGAGCCTGGACTGTGCCCTGAAGAGGCGGGCACGGTGCCCCCCGGGGGCTCACGCCTGTGGGCCCTGCCTCCAGCCCTTCCGGGAGGACCACCTCGGGCTCTGC
>NW_005288889.1:0-528 GCF_000412655.1 Myotis brandtii
AGGAATTCTCCCTGACACCGTGCAAATCCTCACGGACAGTTACACCATCCAAGATTTCCAAAGTGGACACGCTGAGCTCCTTTATGGGGGGAAGACGGCTGATGGAAATGCAGCAGCAGGAAGGGTGTGCCTGGCTTAACGTGTGTTTCAAAAGGGCCTCTCATAGGATCTGTGGCAAGAGGACTTAGGAACAGATTTTCAGAACCCAACTTGCCCCTCCATAAACGCAGGGAGAGTGGGGTCCTGGCGGGGGAGGTGCCTGAATAATAATGGCTTGCCCTGCTTTGCATGTAAACTCCGTCAATCCTCACAACAAGCCATGAGGGCGGTGCTATTATCATCAGCTCTGTGTTACAGACAAGGAGACAGGAGCAACAGAGCTGAAGGCCTTGCCCAAGGTCCTACGAAAGGGCAGGGCCCATTCGAACCCAGGCCCAGGACATAATCATCATTTCTCCCACCCCCGGTGGCTCAGTTGGCTCCTGTGCTTTCTCCGGGGACCTCTGTCCTTTCTGGGGGACCTCTGTC
>NW_005288890.1:0-528 GCF_000412655.1 Myotis brandtii
TTTTTTTTATTATCACTTTAAGTTTTATTGTCCAATGAAGCAAAACTGAATAAAAGATTTTCCTTAAAAATCAATTAAAAGCCTCTTTAGCTATTTTGGTGCACAGGACATGAAACTATTACATTATTTTCAAAAGTTGTCCTAAGCTTAAATTCTTTATTATCTAAAATACAGCCCAAACATTTCAAGATTGTTTTCTACTAACATACTACCAGGTGGATATTAGGATTACTATTTAGAGCCATTACTTCACAGTATCTGTGTTGCATGCATGACATTGTTAAATGGTTTAGACTATAAAAAGACAGTCTCTTTTCAGGTCAAATTTGCAAATGGGTGAAAAGGCTAAACATTTTTTATTTATGTTTGCTTAAGGTCATAAGATATGTATGTAAATGTTATGTAAATTGAAAATTAAAGATGTAAATAGAACATCTAGTAAGAGACAAAGGACATTTCCTATTTTAATTACTAAATTACAATATTCATATATTTTATATAATATTTTATTTAATTAACTTATTTATT
>NW_005288891.1:0-528 GCF_000412655.1 Myotis brandtii
ATAGAGTCCTGGAAGTCAGAAGTCTGAAATGAGCTGGCAGCACTTCATTCCTTTTCTGTAGGGGAAAATCCAATTCCTGGTGTTTTCCAGCTTCTAGAGGTCACCGGTATTCCTTGGCTGATCTCTCTATCACCTGTTTCCAGCATCAGTTCCCCTCTGACTCTGACCTTCTACCTCCCTCTCATAAGGACCCTTGTGATTGCATTGGTTTATTCAGATAATAATCTAGTAAAATCTCCTATCTCAGGGTCATTAACTTAATCAGACTTGCAAGGTTGCTTTTGCCTTTTAGGGTATCATGTTGATAGTTTTGAGGATTAGTACCTGGACATTTTTTGGAGGGAGGAGGGCATTATTTTGCCTACCAAGTACGCATCAGCTTTCTTTTGAGTTCATGACGCTACACTGCTTTGTTGAATATTTCTTAAGTCTCTGCCCATTTTTTCTCAATTTCCGGATTTCAGGAAAATTCTCTACACTTCTCTTAATTATTGGGGCTTCTCAGGGTTTCTTCTTTAGCCCATTTCT
>NW_005288892.1:0-528 GCF_000412655.1 Myotis brandtii
AAAAACTAAAGTAAACATTTAATTGGAAATATCTTTTGTGTCAGGACCTTGAAGGATGACAGTGAGGATGAATTTGAAGATCTGTATATGTATTTTAAACTACAAATAAAATATTCTGTTTTAATTGTAGTTAATATTTTTGTCACAAACAGATTCTCAGAAGTATCCATTGGGATTAAGAATTGGGAGACTGGATCTGCTCTGTGACTTCTTGCTAGCATGAACTGTTCTTGAAACTGATGAACGTGTGGGTGAAGGTGAAGACTGGGTGTTAATTAGACTGTCTGGAAGTGGAGCAGCTCCACAAAAGGCCAATCTTGGAAACAAGGAGATTCTTTTTATTACCTTGACACCTAGTTTGCAAATTCTTATGAAGATAAGGAGCAAGAAGCTAACTCTCACTGGGTGCCTATTCTGTGCTGAGCTAGGTTTTCTCATTTCGTTTTGACAACTACCTTGTAAATTAGATATTTTTTGGAGGATAAAACAAGCTCAGAGAGACTAAGTAACTTGTACGTAGATAATAAA
>NW_005288893.1:0-528 GCF_000412655.1 Myotis brandtii
CCTCGATAAATGATGTGTTGTAGTCAAGCCAGACTACATTCCATACCATCCCATCCCAACTAGGTAAACAGACACGTTCGTTGTTTGGTCATATCACAACTAATACCCAACTATTTAAAGTGTCAGCTTTAGATGGATCTGGTTTATTTTTGCTAAATAGAAAATACCAACTCTGAAGTGGGAGAATGGCTCAGAACCAAATAAACCACTTATTCCATAATTTGAGTAAGGATGAGCATAGGGTTAGTGAATGAAATGAAAAGGAAGAGACAGGTGAGGAAAGGAAAGGAAAGAACACTCGTCTACATTTAAACTGAAATCGCGTAAAAAACTTTTATTTCATAAGCACCAAAAGCCAGAGGCAATGTATGTATGTATCACCTTGTCTATTTCTGAGCTGTACCCTATGTAGTTAGGAGATAAGATTTCCTCTTAGCATTCTTCTCTTATCATGAACCTTAAGAGATTTTTAAAATATAAACACCTTTTAAAATCAAGCTTTTTTTCTTAGTTCTTAAGCCTTTGTCT
>NW_005288894.1:0-528 GCF_000412655.1 Myotis brandtii
AAGTCATTTGCCCTCTTTGAGTTTCAGTTTTCTCATCTGTAAACTGGTCATACTTGCCCAGCACATGCATTATTTCAAATATGGCACTGTATGCAAATCTATGGTCACTCTTCTTTCCCCCATTCCTACCATTACTGGCTGTGGGGCTTGGGGCATGTGGCTTAATCCCTGTTTTTCAGACCTCTGTGACTCGGTTTCCTCATCTGAACAATGGAAGTCACAATATTTGACATACTAATCACATAGACTGTGGTGGAGAACTGAATTCAGTTCAAAGAGGCAATGAATGAGCAGATAAATGATGCTTTGCAAACTATGAATGCTGTATAAGTATTAGTACTGCCGGGTTACTGATGCTCACCTTGCAGCAAGCATTTACTTACGTTCTCCCTCACTACAGTATGAACTTCCAGACACTAGGTCTGTATCTTGTCCATTTCTATCTTATGTAACTTGGAGCATAGTCAGTATGTGTATGTGTGTGTATATATGTATATGTATGTATATATATATGAGTGGATATATATA
>NW_005288895.1:0-528 GCF_000412655.1 Myotis brandtii
CCTTCCAGACCATAATTAAGAGTTTAGTTTTGCATCTAAGGACTGTGGGAGGCCAGGGGGGTGATATGGTCTGATTTGTGTTTCTAAAAATTCTCTCTGGCTGTAGTGTGAGAATGGATGAAAGAGGCAGAAATAGGAGATCAGTTAGAGAAGCTATTGAAGAATTCTAGGCGAGAGATAATGATAGCTTAAACTAGGGTGTTTGAAATGGGAATGGAGAGAAGTGAACCAATTCTTGTCAAAATGTGTATTTGTAGGCTGAACCCTATTTCATATACTAGTGTAGCCTTCATTTAGGGCTAGGGACTGCCTTCAGCATTCATGTGTTTAAGCTAGTGTCTGAGCAGCTGGTTTGGGATCCTAGAAGCCAGGCCTGACTAGATCAGATGTAATCCTGGCCTACTTGCCTTTTATGCCTGTTGTAGAGGCATGATGCTGCTCAGAATGCTTGTTTGATAACTTGATTATTGTTTCACCTTGCATTCCACTGGCTTAAATCCTATATAATAAAAGGCTAATATGCAAATC
>NW_005288896.1:0-528 GCF_000412655.1 Myotis brandtii
ATAATGCAGATGTAATATTACACATCTATCAATTTCCTATACTGTTGTTAAATATGAAAAATAGAAATGAGTCCAGTGCCGATGTGGCTATTATATGAATTGCATTTTAACATAGCTTAATTAGAGCTTGCATAGCATAAGTACAGACACGGACAATTTAAATATCATGAGTTAATCATTCCACAAATTTCATTTGGATCTTTAGCATAATCTTCCACCACCTCTATAAATGATGAGAGACAACAGATAAAATCTAGCAGGAGAGTTTTGTATGTTCTGGAATTCATATTGAGTTTGAAGGTCCTAGGTGCAGTGCCTCAGTGAAATGTCCATTACAGGTCACTACTGCGTAACACATCCATGCACATCCTCAAATGAACATCCGTGAACTGACTGTCCTCTCTGTCCAGATCACCTAACTCCCAATTAACCACGTGTTTTTGAGACAAGATAATTTTATATTTTTGAAATCCACAAAATTAAGAAGCATAGAACAGACTGTCAAACTATAGTGGGAAGGCAGGGGAG
>NW_005288897.1:0-528 GCF_000412655.1 Myotis brandtii
AGAGAGAGAGAGAGAGGGAGGGAGGGAGAGAGAGAGGTGAGTTATTTTAAAGGCAGGATTGGAGGCTCAGAAGTAGCAGTTGTTGGGGCTTCAGAATTCATTTTCGCCTCTGCAGGTGGAGACTCTGAGAGGTGACTTCTTACTGGTATAGCCTCAGCCTCACCCGCAGGCTGCCCTTTGCAAAGAGGGTGATCTGAGGAGCTCTGGAAGCACTCCATAGTCACACAGATATCTGACTCACTTGCCATGTGGCCTATTTTAAAATGTTACCCTTTTGTGTTCATCTTCTCATTTGTAAATGTCCACGCAGCCCTGGAAAGGATTACTAGTTCATCTCTGGCTGATGAGGTGGCTGAAGAGCCCTCACTGAGGGGTGTCATTCTAGACTCAGCTCTAAATCTAAATTATTGAGTGACCTTGAGCTCCTCTGCTTATCTCTTCTCTGAGTTTTGTCATCTTCAGGAATATCTTTCACCTCATCTTGTGGGAACATATGTTAGTTGGGATGAGAAGGGCTCATACTACTGA
>NW_005288898.1:0-528 GCF_000412655.1 Myotis brandtii
ACAATGAGGGACACCAGGACTCACCGTACGGTACCCAGTTCTAGGTTCTGTGGACAATTTAATCGTGAGCTCCTTTGTCTGAGGCCTTTGCCTGCTCTGCCGATTTGATAATAAAAGGCATCTTCCTAGAACACTAATCACCAGGCACGGTACCAAGTTCTCTAATATGTTAGCCCATTAAATCTTTACAATAGCTAAGAAAAAAGTGTTACTAATATCCTCATGTCGTAAATGGGAAAGTGGGGCTGAGGGAGGGTTGAGTAATCTGCCTAAATTCACGTAGTAAAGGCCTGAACCTGGATGACCCAGCCATGGTCCCTCGAGTTGTTTTCTTCAATGCCACAGAGCCATTTACATGGCATAGGCACTGTTCAGTCTCCATAGAGGTGGCCTCAGAAGTAAATCCAAGTAGATTCACGTCTGGGTGGAGACAAAGGCAGGGCTTAAGACCAAGTTCACTTGCTCTCTATAATTCATTAAAATATAAAACATTTCGCCCTAGCCAGTTTGGCTCAGTGGATAGAGTGT
>NW_005288899.1:0-528 GCF_000412655.1 Myotis brandtii
GATTTGCATATTAGGCTTTTATGATATAGGAGGATATGTACATATGCATAGTTATAGAGAATGCACACTGGACAGCTCACACTATATATATATGCACAGTATCTCTGAGAAGAACATAAAATGCTGGTAATAGTGACTGCCCAGGAGAGATCAGATATGGGTAGATGCCTTTCAAATTTTGAACCAAGGGAATATATTATCTACTCAAAAATAAAGTTCAAAACTTTTAAATAGTGCTTCCTCTTCAACTCAGATATTTTACTTGTAGGAATGTACACTTAGTAAATGATCATGACAAAGATTTAGCTATGAGAAATTATGAAATGGTATGGTATAACCTTATCTTTAAAGTAAAACTTACCATATAAATGTAGATGGACATGGAGATTAAGACACATGGAGAAATACGGAGAGATACAGAGACCAAAATGCTAGTCAACAGTGGTTATCTCTGCGAGATCAGATTATCATTCATTTTGTTTTCTTCTGTTCTGTGTTTTCAACAACAAACATGTTACTTTTGTAAAA
>NW_005288900.1:0-528 GCF_000412655.1 Myotis brandtii
TTAATAGCTATTCTAGTCTTGGCTGGGCTCTGTCAATTGCTGGGTGTGCCTTGCTCTTGGCTCCCCATGGATGGGCTAACCCAAGACAAATGGCACAATTCTGCTCCAGTGTTTCATTTTCTAGCAGAGGAGGTTGGATGTGTTCTCATGATAAAGGCTGAGGAGCAAAATTAAGCCTAAATGTATAAGCACTTTGGTGGATCGCTGTTCATATCACACGTGCTGGTATCCTCCGGAACAAATCTGGAGGCCAAAAGATACCTGAGCTGCTGCTGTGGGGAGCTCCAAAGTCATATTGCAAAGGGCATGGATTCAGGGAGAGTAAAGAATTTGGGTCATTAATGCAAATAATCTTCCATAAATTCCAGGCAGCTCACTGATCCTTAAGTCCATTCCTGGAACTCAGTCCCACTGGCAACAGTAGACGTTAGGGTTTATGTCTCATTCTCCTGTGAATTATTTATTGAACTAGGCCAGATATGCACACAAAACATAGGCAAATACACACACGTGTGTGTGTGTGTGTGT
>NW_005288901.1:0-528 GCF_000412655.1 Myotis brandtii
GTGATGGTTAATTTGCATATTACCTCTTTTATTGGATAGGATTATTGTAGTGACAGTTATTTTTAATATTCTTGCTTTAACCATTATAACTAGAGGTAAGTGGTTAACATTCCACCACATTATAGTATTAGAATGTTCTGAATTTGACTATATGCTATATTTACCTGTGTTTTGTATATTTGCAGGTTACTAGTTTGCATCCTTTCATTTTAGCTTGAAGAACTCCTCTAAACATTTCTTGTAAGGCAGGTCTAGTGATGATGAATTCAGTTTTTGTTTATCTGGAAAAGTCTATATCTTTCCTTTCTGAAGGATAGCTTTACCACTTTAAGTATTCTTAGCTGGAAATTTCTTTATTTCAATACTTTGAATATATTATCACCACTCTCTCTTGGCCTGTAAGGTTTCTACTGGGAAATCTGCTAATAGTTATGAGAGGTTCCCTTGTAAGTCACAAGCTACTCTGCCCCACTCTGTCTGCTTTTAAGATTTTTTATTTGATTTTTAACAGTTTTATTATAATACTAG
>NW_005288902.1:0-528 GCF_000412655.1 Myotis brandtii
CTGTGTTCATTGCAGCACTATTCATAATAGGCAAGATGTGGAAACAATCGAATGTCCACGGACCGATGACTGGATAAAGAAGTTGTATATGTTGTATACACAATGGAATACTCGTCAGCCTTAAAAAAGGAAATTCTGCAATACACGACAACAAGGATGACCCTTGAGGATACTGTGCTCAGTGAAATAAGCCAGTGACAGAAAGACAAATACTGCATGATTTCACTTATATGAGGGATCTAAAATAGTCACACTCAGAGACTCCGTGGAATGGTGGTTGCCAGGGGCTGGGGAGGGGGGTTGGAAAGTTACTAATCCATGAGCAGAAAGTTTTAGGTGAGCAAGATGAATCAGCCATGAGATCTGTTGTACAACACTGTACCCTAAAGCCAGTGGTACTGTATTGGACACTTAGAAATTTCTTGAGGCTAGAGCTCATGTTAAGTGTTTGTACCACAATAAAATTTTTAGACAAAAGAAATTGTGTCCCAGCCATTTTGGCTCAGTGGATAGAGTATCAGCCTGCAG
>NW_005288903.1:0-528 GCF_000412655.1 Myotis brandtii
TAAAGGGTCGAGGCATTAGTAAGGTTGAGAACCACTGCTCTAGAGCTTGAATGCCAGTTCCCCAGTTATCTATCTCAGGCCTCTCAATCACCAGAAGGCAGATTTTACTCTCACATCCTTAGGGTATCTTAGGAATTGCTTTCCATGGTCCCTCTTCTCCTCAGCTTGCTTTTCAAAGAATGTAGCAAAAAGAGGTCCTACTGAGTCTTCCATGTACTAACAGGCCATAGATGAATCAGCATCCCTGATGTTGCAGCTCATAAGATGCCACGTGATCATTGACAACCCTGCACTCTTCAGAGGGCGGGTGCTTGGCTGCCATCTCAGCTTCAGAGACACCAGGCATGCACAGTCCCAAAACACATTCTGATGGGGACAGAAGGAGCAGAGATGGCTCTCGGCTCTGCAGTGGCCTGGGGAAATGATCCGCAAAGGAATGAAGAGGGAGAAGGTGGGGAATGGCTGGTGGAAGGTGGGCCCATTCTCAGCACAGCAGCCCAGTGATCTTTAGAAAATGGGATCAGATCA
>NW_005288904.1:0-528 GCF_000412655.1 Myotis brandtii
CTTCCCAGAGCTCTGACAGTAGAAGGTGCCACTGTCAGAGATTTTTCTCTTTTTCACCTTCAATACATACACATTAATGGTTAATAATATTGTGCGACAGGCAGGAAGAACTGGAGAGGATTGCTGCAGACATCTGGTGTCCTTCCCGTTTTCCTTCAGAGACCAGCAGCTAGGGAGAGACTTCATAGCAGGATTAAAAACTGTCCGTAGGCTGTGGAGGCATGGTGTGCCCCTATGTCTGGGCCCTGCCTCTTCTGCAGGGAGTGGCTGGCTACTGAAGATGATGTTTTATTTACCCAATCTTCCCCTCTTGTTCCAAGACAACCCATGCCTAGGGAATTTTTAATGCACAGATCATTGAGGATACCTCCAGGAGGGAAGACATATTTTCCTGGGTGAGAAAAGGCCAGGAAACTGCCCAGGACTCTGACTCCTGTGGTGAGCTCACAGGGAGCCATTGACAGAACACTGCCCCCAAAAGAACATTTCCTGGTCTCTGAGGTAATATATCTTCATGTTCTCAGTTCT
>NW_005288905.1:0-528 GCF_000412655.1 Myotis brandtii
GGAACAGCCAGAGTCTGGCTCAGATGTTGATGTCTGAGGTTGTGGGGAATAAACAGGACTTGCAGGCAATATTCTCTTGGGTACTGGAGTCCCAATAGCTTTCTCGGAGGCTCGGGTTACCACGTAGGACACTAAGGAAGGGAGAATTTTTTCCACTTCTGGGCAGACTGTAGCCTGACTGCGGCCCATGTTAGTTTTGTATACCAAACTGCCTATTTGACATCTCCAACTGAATGTCTTGTGGATGTTGGAGACTTGAATGTGTCCAAAGAGAACTCACAAGCTCTGTTCTCCAAGCCTGCTCCTCCTCAGGTCCATCGATTAACACAAAAGCTCAAAAGGGGAAACTTGGGAGTTTATTTATTATTGACAAGTTGATCCTCAGGCAACCCTCCTTGGGGAACATCTGCAATAGTGTCAAAAGTAAAAATTTAAATAAATAAAGATAAATTTTAAAATTTAAAAAGCTTGGGGAAAGACTGAGGCACAGAAGAGCCTTCTATTTGGAGCTCTTGTCCCTCAACTTAT
>NW_005288906.1:0-528 GCF_000412655.1 Myotis brandtii
CCCTGGCACCTCTGCTTTCCTTACAGCAAGGGGAAGTGGACTGCTGGCCCCTGCCTTGCCCAGAGGTGGAATGTGAATTCAGCGTGCTCCCGGAGGGTGAGTGCTGCCCGCGCTGTGTCACTGACCCCTGCCAGGCCGACACCATTCGCAATGACATCACCAAAACTTGCCTGGACGAGATGAATGTGGTGCGCTTCACTGGCTCCTCGTGGATCAAACATGGCACGGAGTGCACTCTCTGCCAGTGCAAGGTAAAGCCCTTCCATCCAGGGAGGGAGCTCTCGGCCAGCTGCTCCCTGAGCTCAGAGATAGTAATAGCCTAACCTGGCCAAGGGGACATATTTCATGTCCTATTTATTGTTCCAGGGGAGGTGGGAAGTGGTGATCAGCTTTGTTAGTTCCAAGGCTGAAGGTCATGTGCATCCTTCAAGAATATACGGTCATGGAGCAGGAGGCACAGAAAGAACAACCAGAACAGAAACGACCTACTTGCCCTAAAGCATCTAACTGTACACATATTTAAAAAAA
>NW_005288907.1:0-528 GCF_000412655.1 Myotis brandtii
GACCTCTGACCCTCACAGCAGCTCTCATTGGTCACCAGGGAGGGTGGAAACTGAGAAAGAAACTGAGGCCTTCCCCAAGGTCATGTAGCTAGTTTATGGATGATTTGAGACTTGAACTTGGCCTTGAAAGTCAGACACACCTCACTTCAAAGCCAGGCTCCACTACTTGGCTCTCTGGGCTCACTTCCACCTTTCTTCAGGGAGGGCGCTCTCTACGCTGACTGAATGGGACATCACAGCGGCTCACTGTCCGGCCACGGCAGGGCTCTCTGCCCCCTTCCCCCCACATCCTCACTCGCTATGCCTCGCAGGCGCCATGCCCTTCCTCCTCTCCGCTTCCCCGTGACTGCTCAGCACCAGCCCAGGGCTCCACCTGTCCCTAGGGATCTCACCCTGGGAGCCCCAGCTGAGGGACAAAATGTTTCTTGCCTCGTTATTAAATTGTTCACCTGGGCAATCCTAGTACTTCCAACTATATTTCCAATTCTTTGAAGTATGAACTTCTCTTGAATTGGCCACAGTTATTTT
>NW_005288908.1:0-528 GCF_000412655.1 Myotis brandtii
GCACCTAAGAAATGAATGAGATCAGTGTTAAAATACAAATTTCTCTTAGTGCCACCTGCAATATTTTCCTAAAGACACTGATGAATATGTATGCACAGATTGGAATGATGGTCTTCAACTGAGAATTTGTCATTCTTTTTTCGAATGAATCCCTAGTAGAAGTGACTTTGGGAGGATGTTCTTTGATAAATCCCCGCTTAATACCATGTTTGAGTTCAAACCGGATGCTTTGAAACTCCAGGTTCCTCAAAGAGACACTTACTTTACCCCTTTCAGATTTTGAATCTGATCAGTCACTGGAGAGAAGATATGTTAACTAACATAAGGTCAAAGAATACGAGTAGCAGCTGCAGATTCTTTAATTCCTGTTTTAACTTCAATACCTTTTTTTCTTCCACATTTCATTCTGGGCAGGAGGAAAAGGGAGGAGCAGGCTGTCTTCGTGTGTGAGAGGAATGGTGGTTTCCTTCAATTGTCAGCCATTATTGACACAATGTTGCTCTGTCAAAGAGTGCCACAAACTATTTT
>NW_005288909.1:0-528 GCF_000412655.1 Myotis brandtii
CCCTCCCCTCATTAAAATGGCCACAGCTCACCGGTTCTGTCGCTGGGAAGGAACGCACGCGGAAGGAATTGTGATACAACAAAGGCTGCCCTCACGCAGCACCAGAGACAGCGGGAGAGCCGCCTAACGAGGCCAAGTGCGTCCCCCTGCATCGCGGCACCGCCACACCTCCAGGCGGGGTGGCGTCCTTCCCTCCACAGGCCGGAACCTTTGGTCTGTTATTTTGTGTTTATGCACCTCGAGGCTAATACACATTTTACATGCTGCCCACGGAGGGGGAAACATCAGCCATTAGGCGAGAACATGTGCACTCCCTGTTAAATTAATGACAAGCGAACACAGAGACAAATTTGGGTTTTCATATTTAATTACCGCTCATGGCAGCACGCTAGCAAGGATAAATTGCGCAATTCTGATGCTTCGTTGTTGTTGTTTTTACATCTTCTCCTATGAAGGGTGCACGCTTACCCCACCACCACGCCACCCGGGGCCACGCTCACCTCTCTCTGCACATCCTCCTCCCCTCCG
>NW_005288910.1:0-528 GCF_000412655.1 Myotis brandtii
GTGCTTTGTGGCTACACTGGGCTCTAGCACCCAGTCTGAGTAAATCTGAGCTCTACACATTTCCTGAAGGTTTTTATTTCTCTCACAAAGAGGTTGCCCAGGCTAAGCTGAGTGTGTGCTGAATGATCATAATGACAGAGGACCCCATTAGAGACTCGGGTCTGGCCAACAGCCCTGTCAGGATGGCCACCCCTGGCAATTCCTCAGCTCCCAGGAAGGATGAGGCTTGAGAGCAGCGGACCCCTCCCTGTCCCAAAGCTCCTGTCCCTACACAAGGAGATTCTGCAGGGTAAGTACCTAGCAGGGCGCCTTGCACATGGGAGCCTCCTGGAAGTAGCAGGGCTTATGGCTGCTGTCTTCATCAGAGAGGGAAGAGGGGATGAGAGGATGTGGGGGTGATAGTGAGGTAGGCTCCCTGAGAGAGGTGGGGACTGTGGATAAAAGTTGAATGTGCATATGGATAGTTTTTTTTCTGTTTATTTAAACCAGCACAATGTAGATAAAAAGCTTCTTTAAATTCTGCCTCCT
>NW_005288911.1:0-528 GCF_000412655.1 Myotis brandtii
CCCCAAGGATGGACACCCAGGCTGAGCCCCACGTGATGAAGACGGTGGGAGGAGAGGAGGGCTCGCAGGACAACCCTGCGCTCCTTAGGGGACCTGTGACCGGGCCTGTCTGTCCCCCTCTGAGGAGTCTGGCCGCACTGCTCTCCTCCCTCTGGACCCGCCCGGCCCACAGGCTTCTCTGCGGGCCCCACCCCGCAGCTCCTGGCACACCTGCTCCTGCCCCTGCTGCTCTGTCTTCGCCCAGGTACCTGCTGCTCCGCGAAGCATCCCGCTCTCCAGCCAGATCGCGTCCCCATGTTTCCCAGGGTTCTGTCACCGTGTGTCACCTCTGCATCACCCACCAGGGCCATCACCCGAAGGCTGGTTCCTCCACTTGCCTGGAACCCCCTGAGGGCAGGGCCAGGGTGGGGGTGGGGGTTCTTTCTGGCTCCCAATGCATCCCTACCGCTAGGCAGAGCGCCCCTCCTATTTGTGGGATGAATGACTGAATAACTGAATGAGTGAGTGAGTGAGTGAGTGAGTGAGTGA
>NW_005288912.1:0-528 GCF_000412655.1 Myotis brandtii
GAGAGAATCATGGATTGGCTGCCTCCTGCACACTCCCCACCAAGGACGAAGCCCCCAACCCGGACATGTGCCTTGACCTGGAATCAAACTGTCACCTCCTGGTTCATAGATCTACGCTCAACCACTGAGCTGCATAGAGTGGGCAATATATAATATAATCAGTTTTAAATTTCTTCGGTTATTTTTCACATGTGTACTCTCTCATTGAAGATTCTTTATGCAACACCTTATGATTGGGTGATATAGATTTATATTAATAAAAATGGGTATTTAGTAATATCAGACACTCTACTAAGAGGTTTTGGAACATAAAAACTAAGAATTTGTCATGATTGTTGTTTGATTTCAAATAAGCTTTCCTTTCAAGCAAACATCCCCTAGAGTAAATGATGGTTCCAGATCTTACAGCCCAAATCGGGGTGAAATTATGAATGACAGTTGATATATTACAAAGCTTAGCATAGCAAATTGTTATTCTGCTAAGCATTTCATCAACAACTTTCAAAATCGTGCTATGATACAGCTACT
>NW_005288913.1:0-528 GCF_000412655.1 Myotis brandtii
CAGTTTGATTCTGAAGAAAAATTATAAAGACAGTATAGAAAAATGCTTATATGTCCCAACCCAGTTTCCCCTTATATTAATATCTTATATTGATATGGTGCATTAGTTACAATTAATGAACCAATATTGATACCTTATTACTAACTGAAGTCCACACTCTATTTGGTTGTCTTTAGTTTTTACCCATTGCCCTTTTTCTGTTCCAGAATCCCATCCTGACTTCACATTATAGTTAGTCGCTATGTCTCTGTAGATTCCTCTTGGCTTGGACAGTTTCTCTGGCTTCCCTATTTTTATCATCTTTACAATTTTGAAGAGCACTGGCCATGTATTTTGTAGAATGTCTCTCAATTGGGATTTATTTTATGTTTATCTCATTATTACATTGTGGTTGTAATTTTTTTTGGCAGGAAGTCCACAGTGATAAAGTGCCACTTTCACTACACCACCTCAAGGGGAGGTCGATAGAATGACTTCTTCACCCTTTCCACAATGTACTCTTTGAAAGGAAGCCACTATTCACAGTCC
>NW_005288914.1:0-528 GCF_000412655.1 Myotis brandtii
CATCAGTGGCTGCCTCAGAAACTCAGGTCAGTGGAGTCTCTAGGGTTTACTTCCATAGCTCTCCAAGAGTAAACATGACAGGTTGGAAAAGAGCAAGAAAAAATATATAACACAGCCAAACATAGTATTTGAAAATCCAGCCTTTGGTTATTAATATGAGGTTATGCAATCTGTTTCTCTATATGAGTATAAAATTATTACAAGTGTTCATTAAGGTTTCAAAGCATAATTGAAGGCAACCTGAGATTCACCTAGTATTTCTCCTCTCATCTTTGATAGCTGCTGTTGGGTTGTTAGTGATGGCTTGTTGTACTTCCAATGGGGGCAAAGAGGGTAGGGCTCTCCTTGAAAAGAGAGAAAGATGGATAACAGGGTTGTTCTTTATCATGACTCCCAGTGGTTTTGAATTCTTTTAATTGCAATAAAAAGAAGAAATCATTAAAGTCAATTAAAAAATCTTAGGCATTGTACCATTGCTTGAAGAACAAGAGGAGGAAAACTGTGATAAAACATTGTGTTATTTTAAAA
>NW_005288915.1:0-528 GCF_000412655.1 Myotis brandtii
GAGATATTGGCCATCTCAGGCCTCCGTTCCTCTCAATACCCCAGCTCCCCACAGTGGGGTCTGCAGAGCCCCACCCCCATCCTCACAGGCTCCCTCCCTGCCCAGCTCTTAAATTTCCCCAGGTACCTGGCAAGACAGAGGCCACCTGGAGAGCTTCAGACTCGGGTAGCGTGCACACTCCTGGCTGGTCCAATCTGAGGCCTGTTCCCACTGCTGCGGACAGCACACTGTTTCTGGATATCAGCCTCCAGCATGGCTCATGAAGGTCCTGGATCTTGACTCTTTACCCCAACCCTTTTCCAGCCCACTCAGCCATAGGTCCGGCTTCTCCTTGGCTCTGGCTCCTGAAAAGGTCTGGACTTTATCTGTCCCTCTTTGGGGAACCTGAATTCCTCTGACCCACCTGTCCCCCCTTGAACAACCTTGACCACGGCTGCCTGGCAAGCTTCCTCCATAGGCCTATTGGCACTGCCCTGCTCACTTGATCACACCAAGGTCAAGTTCACTTGCATCCCTTAGGGATGACTT
>NW_005288916.1:0-528 GCF_000412655.1 Myotis brandtii
TTCTACAGCGGCTTCGTCACCTTCCTCAAGGTGAAGGGCCGGGACCCGGCCCCACTGGGCTGTGCCAAAAAGATGCCCTTCCAGGGGGCTCGCTGGAGCCGGCCCGGGACTGTGCAGAGCTGGGAAACCCCGGCAGGAGGGCAGTGGGCCGTGGGTACCCGCCTGGCCTGAGGGAGCCGCCCGGGGCCCACACAGCGCTTGCACAGGTCCCCTCAGCCACAAGCCTCTGGGGCAGGAACACTGCCCCCCGCCCGGCCCCACAGAGCCGTCCCTGACCCAGGCGCCCCTCCTGCCACCCACTGGCTACCCCATAAACAGCTCTGGCTCCTTGCACCCGCCTCCCTTTCTGTCCCAGCCCTCAGGGCGTGTCTTGGTCCCGAGACCAGGGTGCTGAGCGCCCACTCTGCAGGGGCTGCATGGAGGACCCTGGGAGGCCCTGCCCCACCCAAACCCACGTGCAGGCTCACTCTGCAGGTGCAGAGGTGTGTACGCACACACAGCTCACACAGAAGCAACATGCACAGTGCA
>NW_005288917.1:0-528 GCF_000412655.1 Myotis brandtii
CTGACAATTTATTGGGAATGACCCTTAGGTCATCATTTCTGGAATGACCTGCTTTTGCAGCCTGTTCTTGAGGTAATTTCCCCTCAGACTTCAGGTCTGTAATGCCATTCAATTCGCTTAAAACCCTGAGGCCATCTTTGCTCATCCCTTTCTCCCAAGGCCTTGGGGATGTGACAGCCTATTTCTTCCCTCAGCTGCCTCCTTCCTATTGGATGCCTCTCTCTCCATGTCCGCAGCAGAGGAGGCAAGCCCTCTCCTTCGTCTCTGCTCAGAGGTCTTACACAAGCACACAAGCTTCTCCTTTGCTCCCGATGACTGCAAGGGAGCAGACAGGGATTAACAGGAATAATAAACATGGAGGGGAGGGTAAAGGGACAAGACACCTAGAGTGTATTAGTCATAGTTCTTTTGTCTTCTTCCAAATAAAAATAGCTTTGTGTGTCCTTGCTTTTGCTTGACTGTCTGTATAGACCTTCCCATGGGAGTACGAGTCTTGCCTGGGAAGCAGACTGGCTGCTGAATCGAACT
>NW_005288918.1:0-528 GCF_000412655.1 Myotis brandtii
AACCAGGCTATACCTTAAAGACTTTTAACCAGTAATGAAAAGACAGACGTGTTTGCAAGGATGTGGAGAAATGGGAACCCTTATACACAGCTGGTGGGGGTGCAAAAAGGTACAGCCACTTTGGAAAGCAGTTTGACTATTTCTTAAATAGTTGAACAAATTTACCATTTAACCCAGAAATTCCAGTCCTAAGTATCTACCCAAGAGTAATAAAAACATGCTCACACAAAGACTTGCAACGTGAGTGTTCATAGCTGCATTACTCATAATGGCCAAAAAGTAGAAGTGATGGCCAAATGTTAATCAACTGATGAATGGATAACAAAATTTGGTATATTCAGACAATGATCTACCAAATTTTTTATTCAACAATAAAAAATTGATGAATAAGTGCAGTTCCTCAAAAAAATTTAAAAATAGAGCTACCATATATGATCTAGTGATCCTGCTTCTAGGTATACACTCAAAAGAATTGAAATAAAGTCTCAAAGAGATATTTGTATACTTATGTTCATAGCAGCATTATTC
>NW_005288919.1:0-528 GCF_000412655.1 Myotis brandtii
GGTGATGTAGTTGAGCAGAACCTCTACTAAACCAGGTTGAATGTAATGTAAACTAGAAATAAACTTGATAATGTAACCAATGGGATTTGGGGGTGTTTGTTATCACAGCATAATTTGGTCTGTCCTGACTGATAGACTCCAGTCTGTGCAATAGAGAAATATGGTGCGGCCTCTGCACCCTGACATCATTAGAAAAGTGTTGATCTCCTCTCTGTGTCTTCTGTGCCTCGCTGCTGGGGGAAGATGTGAGCAAACAAGCCTCCTAGGCAAGAGAGGGTGGCAGAAACGTCGGTTCTTGGTTAGTGCTTCCAGATACCAATTAAGGAACTGAGAGCTCCGGTGATGTGGAGAGACAGCTATAGTCTAATCTCTATTAGAAGCAAAACATAGGTTTCCTGCATCTATTTGATGGTTTTTCTTCTGCAAAGATGCTTCATATAGTTGGATATTCTTTTAAATAGTTTATCCCCAGGAAAATTCAAGTAACAATGAAGTCCAAGGACACTAAGACCTTCATAATTTTAGGGG
>NW_005288920.1:0-528 GCF_000412655.1 Myotis brandtii
CTTCCTCTCTGAAATCAATAAAAATATTTTAGAAAAAGAGTGAGACTTAAAAAACAAAACAAAATAAAATGGTCAACAACCCCAACTCTGTTTTTGTCTCTTCTTTGGAAATGGTTGTTCCCTACAGTGAACCCAAAGCCCCATCAACCTTGGGAGGTCCCGCTCCATTGGCATTTGGGAACCTCAGAGCCCGCACAGCCCCGTCGAGGATCGCAGACAACCTTATCGGCCTAAGCACCAACCCCTTCCGTCCATTGAAACCCCAGCTGCCCCGAGAAAGAGTCGGTGCTGTGTGGCCTTGTCCAACTTTATTGCTCACAGGGAACAGGAAGCAGAGGGGGGCGGGCGCGGCAGTTCACAGCCACCCTGCTCCCCTGGGGCTGGCCACCCGGGCCCTGCCGTCCAAGAGGGGTTCTGCGCAGCGCTCCGGGGACCCCCAGCCCCGGCGAACACGCACACACACTCACACACAGACAAATAAATACGGCCCGATGGCGCGGCACCCCGACCCTCCTGGGGAAGGAGCGA
>NW_005288921.1:0-528 GCF_000412655.1 Myotis brandtii
ATGGTAATCTTATTCTCTTTTCCTGTCCTCTTATCCATAGCAAAGATATTGAAGGTACCATTGCTATCAATACGAAAAGTGACTTTAATCTGAGGAACACCACAGAGTACAGGTGGTATGTCTGTGCATTCAAACTTGCCAAATAGGTTGTTATCCTTGGTTATGGTGCACTATTCAGCCAGGTTATGAGCACACCTGGCTGGTGGTAAGAGTAGGTAGTGAAGGTCTGCATCTGCTTGGTAGGATTGGTAGTGTTAGGCTTGATGAGGACAGGCATGCCTCTTCCAGAAGTTTCAATGCCAAGAGAAAAAGGAGTAATATTCAAGATCAAAGCTCCAATGCTTTTAGATTTGTCTCCAGATTAGGATGGCTGCCTGGACAGCTGCAGAGCAAGCAACAGCCTCCTCAGGCTTAATGCTCTTATTCAGTTCCTTTCCATTGAAGAAGTCCCACAGAAGTTTCTGAATCTTGATAATATGAATAAAACTACCCACCAGGATAATCTCAGGGATCTGGCATTTGTCTAGC
>NW_005288922.1:0-528 GCF_000412655.1 Myotis brandtii
GTCAGCAGCGGCTCAGCCTCTGGGCCTGGGGCCTCCCCTGGAGGGTCCGACGGGGGTGGCCAGGGCTCCGGGGAAGGCGAGGGTGTCCAGTTAACAGCTGCTCAGGAACTGATGATCCAGCAGTTGGTGGCGGCCCAGCTGCAGTGCAACAAGCGCTCCTTCTCCGACCAGCCCAAAGTCACGGTACTGCCCCTTGTGCGGCCTTGAGGGGCGGTGGGCCTGGCATGGGAAGGGAATGAGGCTCCGGAGGGCAGGGGCTTGGAGAGGACGAGCTCCCGGGGTGCAGGCTTTGCCTCAAGGTGCCCCCCGGGCCTTGGGTTCTTGGGAAGAGTCCAGAGAATAACTCCCCCCCCACCCCACTCCCATGTCCCAGCCCTGGCCTCTGGGCGCAGACCCCCAGTCCCGCGATGCCCGCCAGCAGCGTTTCGCCCACTTCACGGAGCTGGCCATCATCTCAGTCCAGGAGATCGTGGACTTTGCCAAGCAGGTGCCCGGCTTCCTGCAGCTGGGCCGTGAGGACCAGATCGC
>NW_005288923.1:0-528 GCF_000412655.1 Myotis brandtii
AAAAAGCCACAGGCACAGTGCACTGCCCTCTTGGCTCCTCTTCAATCCCCAGACTTGCCCTTGTCTCCCATGACACAGCAGGGCAACCCAGCTCATGCAGTTTCCATATGCCGTACTCACGGGTTTTTATTGCATTCCCATTGCCCTTAACAGAAGTACTGCCAAATGAATCAGTCGAGCAGTACCGGACTTTGTCGTATAGAAAGTGATTACCCAAGAAACAGGATGCTGTATTTACTCTTTATATCACCAAATTGCTTTCTAACGTGAGTAATCCAAGTTAAAGTACAAATTTAAAAGCTTCTGAACAAAGCCTAAGAGAGAAGCACAGGGTCATGGACAATTGCCAAATGTAATCCAAGAATGAGGAGGAACCAAATATGGGTTGTAAGATTCTGGGAATTCTCTGGACAATGGTGCTCAGTCAACTTGCAATCATTTGTATAAGCAAAAGGGCACAGAAGGTAGCGATGATATAAAACAGGGAGCGATCCAGGAAAGAATCTTATTTATAGAAGAGTGGGGCTG
>NW_005288924.1:0-528 GCF_000412655.1 Myotis brandtii
GACAGTCTTGGTTTCTTGTCCGCTGAGAACCTGTTACCTACTCCTGTCCCCACACTGTCAGCTTCATTGGCAAGGGATTTCATTAGAGACCCCAATGCAAGGCCAGTGCCATTTCACTTGACTCCTCCAACAGACTTACACTGTTTGTTTGGAGAAACATGTGACAATTGTAATAAATAGCATAGGGTTGAAAGAAAAGCAGTAAAGACAATTAAGTGATCCTGAGTATGGATTTATGATGGACAGTGGAAGATATTAATACAAACCACATTTCTTACCTGAACAGCAAGTGAAAGAGGAAGATTGATGAGGCAGTAACTGCTCATAGAATAAACAGCCTGAGAAGAAAGACGTCTGTGGGTGATATCAATGGTATCATTCCAGATTTCCAGGAGAAATTTAATAAAGAAACATGTAGGCTAAATAGCAAGAGAAAGTTTCAGTTAGTGGGAGGTCTGACACATGGCATACTTCTCTGAAAGACCTGGGTTGGCTGCCACGTACCTGAAATTCTGGGATCAGATGCAG
>NW_005288925.1:0-528 GCF_000412655.1 Myotis brandtii
CTCCAGGCAGAAATGAGCCCCTGAGCTGAGTGCTCTGTTTGTCTTAGACTAATCACAGAGCATAGGGAATGTGTGAACCTCTCTGCTGGTGGAGTTCCTTCATGTCACTGGTTCCCCTCATTCTGAAGAATTGGGGCCCACACCCACTAGACCAAGGCTCTCCTCTCCCTGAAACCCTACAGGTGGAAATGAGGGGTCTCCTCAACTTGACAACTGTGCCTGGACCTCCCAGATCAAGAGGAGGGGGCAGAACTTTGTGGCCCCTCCTCTGTTTGATTATTGGTAATTTCCTCATTCTTCCCTAAAAATTCATCACTTTTTCACCTGACTGGTACCGGATTCCACTCTCGGAGGACCTGAGGCTACACCCCTCAGTTCAATGCCCTCACCCCCTGGGACTACAGAATGAAGTCAGTGTGAGCCAGATAGAGCCACAACTGTTCCATACATCCATTGGTGGACAGCAGGGGCAGGACGCTATAGGACTGCATTGTTCTGTCTGGGTCCTTCCCCCATTCTTTTTTTTTT
>NW_005288926.1:0-528 GCF_000412655.1 Myotis brandtii
ACAGTAGCAAATACACCGACACTGGAATTGTATCTGGCCACAAATCTCACCTCTGTTACTCAACTAGCTGTGTGGCCTAAAGCAAAGTTACTTAATATCACTTACGTTTGTCTCATCTATAAAACTCAAGTAACAATACCTAAATTGTTAGGTCGTTCTGAGAATCAAATAAGATCCCATATGCAAAATGCCTCGCAGCGCTGCATGAAATAAGTTAATCTGGTTTTCATAATGAATGAATGCAATCATCCTAAATTACAAGACTATAGGAAAGCATTCATTATTTTCACATTCCGTAAGAAACTACACTAGGTAACACTAACTGTCCATTGGCAGCTGATGTGAAGTAATGGGGGAAATGAAGATTTAAAAAATATGTGCGTTTAATCCAATCATTCCAACGGAAACCGTCAACAGCCGTAGGAAAACCATAAAAATCTCTACCTATGCAAACTATTTGTCATCAAACTGTCGAAGTTTGCTTTTGGTATCAGCCTGGTCAGAAAATAAGTGGAATTTAAGAGATTA
>NW_005288927.1:0-528 GCF_000412655.1 Myotis brandtii
CTCTATACACAGCCCCGGTCGCCTCTTCAGGAGGCATTGCTGACTACGTCATCCCTTCCCCAGTCTCCCTCTTTTGCTTACTGCTGGCTTCCCATTGCTCTTGGATTAATGATTCAAATCATACACGTGCCCTCCCTTGACCTTGCAGCTGCTCGCCCCCACCTACCTCTGTACACCCTGGGACCACTGGTCCTCACTGGCCCCCAGCCACAGAGGCCTCCTGCTCCCAACAGGCCGTGGCTCTGTCTTCTCTGTGTGTCTGCAGTGTTCTCCCTCCCTCCCCTCCAGGCCTCTTTGCTTACTTAGCTCCCACCGATCCTTCATTTCTCAGCTCAGGTGGTGCTTCTGTCAGAGGACTTCCCAGGCCACTGTCAGGTCAGATGTCTTTGTCCTCACAGAGTTGTATCTCTTTCCTTGAAAACACTGCGAACAGTCACTGCTGTGATTATAACTGACATATAAGCTCCACAAAAACAAAAACGCTTCTGTTTGTGCTCATTATATCCCCTACACCTCACACAGACCCTG
>NW_005288928.1:0-528 GCF_000412655.1 Myotis brandtii
GGCCCCCTGGCAGGAAGCCAGAGGGAATGAAGAGAAGCGAAGATGGAGAGTACAGGCAAGGAGACAGCGCCGGGAGCTACCCACGTGCCCTGGGATGACTGAGGACTAGTGAGGTGGGTTTCAGCGAAGCATAAAGCATCATAAGACAGGAGGTCTCCCAAAATGCCGGGTTCCTGTTTTTCCCCCAAATGGACCTCAACACCAGAACTATGCAAAGTAATATGTGATTGAGAAAAGGGGTTAAGAGTTTAGTTTCTTCGCCAAATATATTTTCATGAAGGTACATTGGAGACAAGGGAACTCAGGGAGCATATGGCTTGTCTCGATGGCTTGATTTTTGGCATTTACATGTAAACAAATAGCTCAGACATGACGTCAGTGTTATATTCAAAATTCGTGAGATGGGAAGACAGGCAATAAATTATATCAATAAAGATATATAGTCTTAACCTTTTTTGACCCACATTTTATTCAATTACCATTCAGTATTCAATAAATATTGACTGGGTACAAATATGCCAGATATTT
>NW_005288929.1:0-528 GCF_000412655.1 Myotis brandtii
GAAGGGTTAGTTACCTTTCTTCTAATTTCATCATAACAATAAGTACAATTTATTATGTGCAGATTACTTAAGTATCTTTTGTAATTTTCACTATTACAATCTCCCTTTCACAGGTAAAATACTGAGTCCTAGAGAAGCTGGTGAAGTAGCTTCCCCTAAGGCCGCATAACTATTTAACGGCAATGCCGAATTTGAACCCAGGTCTACCTTCATGTCTTGTGATTTGAAACACTATCCACAAAGCTTCCAGGACTTATGGTTTGCTCAGGGGCTCTCTGAGTGAGTGGATGTCCAAAGTGAAACCATCTCAAAGACTATGCCTGGGAAAGCTTTGAATTGGTGATTCATGTTACAACACCGCCTTCATTTCGGTGTATCTCTTCAGCCTAAATTAGTTATCTGGTCTGAGTACTAAACTGGAAGTTTCTTTCTGGCATGATTTATATTTCTTAATTGTACTATTATATTTTAAATTAACAGATCGCCACATTGTTGCATGATTCTTTTTTTGGGGGGGGGGGGGTTTGT
>NW_005288930.1:0-528 GCF_000412655.1 Myotis brandtii
CCCGGATTGTGAGAGAGTGCAGGCCAGGCTGAGGGACACTTTCTCCCCTGTGCATGAATTTTGTGCACCAGGCTTCTAGTGTTCCAATAAAACTTATTTACAAAAACAGACAGTAGGTTGGATTTGGCCCCTGGGCTGTAGTTTGCCAACACCTGCTCTACTATCGAACAATTCGAGTCACAGCTTAAATCATTTGAGGAGAGGTTATAAACTGCCTAGAATGGCTTTCACTTAGCATTAACTATTGAAACAAAATTCAATGTATTTGTATTAGAAAATATAATTTTCCAAGTAACAAGTATTCTCTTTTGTGGAGAATATAGACAGAATATCCATTGTTGGTTTTTTTAAAATTACTGCTTTAATAGTTAACAGTTGAACTTAATAAAAAGTTGCTTTTATTTATAATATTGTCATTACATTTTAAAATATTTTTGTAACTTATTATTATTAGTTTTAATCCTTACCCTATTGATTTTAGAGACAGAGGAACGGAGGGAGAGACAGAGAGAGAGAGAAAGAGAGAGA
>NW_005288931.1:0-528 GCF_000412655.1 Myotis brandtii
AAAACAAAACACCACAGTTGAAGGGAGCAAAACTCTTGGCTTTAAATAAAGTTTATAAAAACTAACACATTTTGGTTTACCTTCATGTTTGTTATTTGTATTTTAAAGCTTACTGGCTAACTTTTAAAAGAATTATCATTTTCTGTTGCTACATATATTTAATTGACTGCCTATTTCTGTCAAATAAAACAACAATAGCAGCCTTTTCTTCCTCTAATTTCAGATACTTCTGCTGCAGGGAGTACTTTAAGAAAGGAAGGACTCCTGTGACTTCTGCCTATCCTCCGTGAATTACTCATTCCTTTCAAGTAAGTATATTGCTTTGCTTTGACCCATTCTCAGCAGAAGTTATTGATTTTCTCTGAAAACCTGTGTCATTATTACATTAAGACAATGAGGCAAGGTTTCAGATAGTTTGCTGTCTGGCAAAAAAAATAAAATAAAAATAAAGAGTCCCCTCCTTTGAGGTCCCTGCTGGCACCAAATAGTAGTAGTGATGATGATTTGCTTTCCCAAAGCTTTCCACGA
>NW_005288932.1:0-528 GCF_000412655.1 Myotis brandtii
AAAAATAGGTATTTAAGATAGTCAAGGGCTACCACTGGGTAAGTCACTAGTACCAGTACTTTCAGGATGGAGTTTTGTGTGGTCATTAAAGAATAGATATGCCAAAGTTATTTAAACTATTCCCACGTGTTGAAAAATAAAATCTCCCTAATTCATTCATTCTCCCTAAATATGGTAGCGGTATATGCTTAAGTCTAAACACGAATGAGTACAAAAAGAAGCTATAAATCAATATAATTCATGAATATAGATGTTAAAATTCCAAACAAATTACAACAGATAAACTACAGCGGCATAAATAAAAATAAACTATAACTGAATAGGGCCTATTTCAAGAATATAAGGTTGGTTCAAAATATGGAAATCAAAATAATGCACCACATTAATAAAAGAGTAAAACTATATCTGATTTCGAGAGACATTGATGTGAGAGTGAAACATCGAACGGCTGCTTCCTGTACACCCCCAACTGGGGAAGGAGCCTGCAGCCAGGGCATGTGCCCTGACAGGGAACTGAACCAGCAACCT
>NW_005288933.1:0-528 GCF_000412655.1 Myotis brandtii
GCACAGGTAAGTATGAAATTTACTACCTAGCTGTCAACATTATTCTGATACATTTTTCATCCTACCTTTGGCAACTATCAATTAAACATGGTTTATCTTTATAATATTACTACTAAAGACATGGATTTTCTTTAAAAAGATGCCATTATGTTGATGTACAGCAAAACATGACAGAAAATTCAGATCAATTGAGCTCTTTTCTTATATCAGAGAAAAAAACTTAAAACTGGGAAAAGTCTGATAAAAATGCCTTTCTGTGATTATTTCTCAGAAAAACTTCAGCTTTAAAGTGATGATAATAGGCAGTCCAATATTTTATACTCATAATTTTCCATTTAATCAAGTAATTCATTATTTTAAAAAAATATGTCATTATTCACATGGCTTTAAAGATAAAGACAAAACACCATGCCTCCTTTGCTTTCTGCTTTGGCAATAACAATCTTTTCAGTTTGTCATATATGCATGATCTCTTCTCTCTCTAGGCCAGCGATTCTCAACCTGTGTGTCGCGACCCCTTTGGGGGTC
>NW_005288934.1:0-528 GCF_000412655.1 Myotis brandtii
CAAAAGAAAAGACATCACTCCACAAATTATGGTTTAACATGTAAAGTTCACATAGATTTTTCTAAGGTAGCTGCCTACTAGTAAAATTCAATGTCCAATTTCAATATCATCAAGCCACAAAGCTCTTGTGGCAGAGAAAAATCACCATATTTTATTTTCACCAGTTTCAATATCGACCCAACATGAAAAGAAATCCCTATTTATAGCCCTATGTCTTTTGGTGGGGAAGATTTTATTGCATTTTTGACACTTATTTAGATCAAGACTTTATATGAAATAGGGTTGGGTTTTTTCTCCCCTCCTTCATGGTCCACTGGGTAGAATGCCATTTCTAATGTCAGGAAACATGATGTATTTAATCAGCTCTGCTTTCTGAAGAACACATTCAGTCAAGTAGTGGGAGAATTGCATCTGGTTGAATGCGTTGAGGAGTAGATGGTTTTCTGCACAGCTGATCAGACAGAGCTCTCACAGGATGGCTGAAGTGCTTACAGGGGACATTCATCTGTAGAGACATTACTCTGGAAG
>NW_005288935.1:0-528 GCF_000412655.1 Myotis brandtii
TTTCCTGCTCGAAAATCTTTTAGTGACCATGAAACTAAGAAGAGTCTTGTCACCCTTGCATTAGAAGCCCTCCCGAGTATGACTCTACTTTAACTTGCTACTTATTTTGTCTAGCAACTCCATCCTTCTCTGAAACTGAGTTAGCTATGGGGACCTAAATGTAATTTAAGCTTGTCTATCTTCATTTTTTCCTCTGGTTGCTCTTCTTTCCCTCTAGAATATAATTTATTTCATTAATGCTCACTTTAAATTGTTCCTTAATGCAAAGAAAGAGCACAGTTTAATCCAAAATACCTTCTTGCTAGTGAAATCAAATTCTGTTAAAAGGAAATTCTTGGATTTAAGATAGTTCACAATCTGTAAGCAGTTATTGTCAAATGTATAACATGGGTATTTATTCTATTTTGTCATTTTTAATGATTTTTCCCAGTTAGTTTTATCAAGATGTTTTGCACATTTTTTATGGTAAGTTGCGATTTACTATATATTTCTATAAAACTCATATTCCTTTCCACTGTCATATTTTTT
>NW_005288936.1:0-528 GCF_000412655.1 Myotis brandtii
TTTTGTTTTGTTTTAAATCCTCACCCGAGGATATTTTTCCCATTGGTCTCTAGAGAGAGAGAGACACATCGCCAAACTGGCAAATTAGTTTGTTTTTTAACCTTTGAGCTTGAGAGTTTCTTTATGTAGCTATATGTCCTCTGTTGGTTATGTTGATTATATATACAAATACAAAAAATATAAAGAGCCTGTTCCTGTTTACTTGCTTAAGAAGGCATTGAGAACAGTTTTGAAGGGGCTTAAATCAATAACATGCAGTTTAGTCACATGTAGTTCAGTACTACATTGTCAGTGATCCATTACCTATTATGTAATGGAGAGGACAGAAATGAATACAGACTAATTTCAACAAAACATTTATAGAATATTTTGTGCTCACAAATGCACAATATGATATCAAATAATAAAGGTGTATTTATAAATATGTTTTATTCTCAAGGACTATGCCCATTGCACTCAAAATGCTTGAAGTACGTTGGCAAAAGGGCATCAATGCATAAAAAACAAATTCTGCAATGCTACTTTATG
>NW_005288937.1:0-528 GCF_000412655.1 Myotis brandtii
ATTTGCATATTGGGCTTTTATTATATAGGATTCTTTCATCCTCAATTTCTCAGATTTCCCACACACACCTACATTCAGACATATCACTCATACTCGCACAGTCAGTAACACTCACACACAAGTAAGATAGAATATAAAGTTTGTCACAAGTAATGAAGACCCTAAATCACTATTCCTTTCAGGAGATAGAAGTTTGTTACTCCCTCAGATTACAATCTGAATGTGGGCAAATGGAGTTCTGCCCCACAAAACAGAGCTTCCCTCTTCTTACTTCGCCTTGTGTGACCTCCATCCCCAGGGGCATTACTCCAGCCACCTGATCTGAGGCCAGCCAGCAGAAAGGGTAAAGGCAGAAAGATGGAGAAAGGACCAGGAGCAGAGCATCTGTCCTTTAAGGAAGTCCCTCAGACCTTCCATACAGCACTTCTACTTAATTCCCCTTGCCCTGAACCTAATAACATGACCATACTCAGCTACAATGGAAACTCAGAAATGCCACTTTGATTTTTCAAACTTTGTTCCCAACTG
>NW_005288938.1:0-528 GCF_000412655.1 Myotis brandtii
GCCTGCCTCCTTTAGATAAACCCCAAACTCCTCGCCACTGCCTCTAAGGGGGCCTACCTGGCCCTCGCCATCCTCTCCTGCCTCCTCCCATATCCTTGTCCCTCCCACCCGCAGGCCAGCCTTCCCCAACTCTTTCTTCCTCAAACCTCGCAGACTGCTGCCTCTCCAGGCGTTTTGGTTGTCTGTTCCCTATCTTTCTGGAAGTCTTGTCTGGCTGGTCTAAGCACTCCCGTCACCTTCTCTCTCCAATCCATACCAGTGCAGCGGCTCTCGTTCTAATGACATAACGATGCTGGGAGTGACTCTCTCCTGGGATTGCTCTGTCTGAGCAGGGTACAGGCATCCCCCAGGCTGGTCACCGACCCTGGTAGAGCTACAGGGTTCTGAACCTGTGCAGGGCCCAGCTCCCTCTACGGAGGACTTCTGTGGCCCGACTCCAACAAGGATGTTCACTGAATCCTGGCTGCGAGGTGCCAGCGGGCAGAGCACAGCGTTCGGCCTGAGGCTGCCTGGGGGAGGCCGCTGTCT
>NW_005288939.1:0-528 GCF_000412655.1 Myotis brandtii
GGGGGGCCACTGGACAGCCAGGCCTCGGGCTTCACTGTATCCAACAAGGGAATGGGGCCTCTGCATTAGAGGCTGCGGCCCCGTGGCTGACTCAGGCAGCCCACAGTCCCACCGCAGGAAATGAAGGCTCCCATCACTTCATCCATTTGTGCTAGGGTCTCCCTGACCCAGTCTCCTGTAAACGCCCCTGCCTACACTCCTAGAGCACCCTGTGCTCAGCAGTAACATACCCAAGTTTCACACACTGCTTTACTGCTTGTCTTCCCATCCTGCCCCTCAAGCAAAGATCCTGTTTGACCCCAGTGCTTATTTAACTGAACTCACAAACCCAAAGGTTGCTCAGTGAATACTATGGAATGAATTAATGCCCTCAGGCCTTAGCCATCCCCTCCTGAGCCTTTCTCTTCCAAGGCGCAAAGGAATGGAAACCCTAGAATGGGAAACCCAGATGGAGCCCCACAGAGGAGGGATGGGGGGTCGGGGGGAGACAAGCAGGCTGACCTTGCTTCTCCAGATCCTGCTGTCCTG
>NW_005288940.1:0-528 GCF_000412655.1 Myotis brandtii
ATTATCCCCAAAATTCATTTGTGCTTCAGAGAAGTTATATGTTTTTATATAGTCAATATGTTGCACTTTTTCTTTTTGGCTTTTAGGTTTTGTCCATGTTAGTAAGGCTTCTTATAACTCAGACCTACAAAACTATTCCCTGTATTTTCATTAAGTACTTTCTCAAGTTTATTATTGTTTCTTACAAGTAGCAATTTAACCTATCTAGAATTTATTTTTGTGGATAGCATGTGATAGGAATTTTCAAATTGAAGATACCACAGAAAACACATTGACAATTGTAACACTATTTATTTGTCTTATAAACTATTTTTTAAAGTCTTAGAAAAAATAAATTTAATTATTTGGCCAAGCATCAACTATAGCCTATGTTCATTTGCTTAAGAGTCGTAACATGACAAAATGCTTCATATTTGATTGCACCTTAAAATTGGCCAAATATTTATCAGCATCATAATGACATTATGAGGTAGATAGAGCAGATGATATTATCTGTTTTAAATGACTTGTCTAAGGTCTCTAAGATAA
>NW_005288941.1:0-528 GCF_000412655.1 Myotis brandtii
AACCGTGACCTCCTGGTTCATAGGTCAATGCTCCACCCCTGAGCCACGCCGGCCGGGCCATCCCTCCCTTTCCCTTAGCCTTTTGGTCCATCCGGGGCTTTCTCAGTAAAACCAGAGCAGCAAATGCCTTGTCTTTGGCTCCCGTGGCTCCGATCGCAAACTCTCTGCTCCACGTTGGGCATCTCTGAGCAACTCTTACTCAGTGGATGATGACATGCTGGGCTTCTGGCAGAATGTGTGTTTATCCATCGCATTATCGTTATTAGCTTTCTCTCCCACTCACATTTTTTGCTGAGTGTGCGTGGCTGGGGGGAAGGGAGTTCTGTATGGACGGGTCTGAGACACAGTGTACCTCTGGTGACTATCACGCCGTGTACTTGAACTTTCCTCTTTCTCCAGAGGACAAATACCTAAGAGTAATCCGTTGCGCTAAGCAAATGTTCCATTTTTTAAGCCAAATTTCTTCTGGTTCCCCCAAAAGTCCCTTTCGTGGTTCCTGCCTTCCTCAAGTGTTAGTCATGCCTTGAT
>NW_005288942.1:0-528 GCF_000412655.1 Myotis brandtii
TTTTATTGAAACACAAATAAACTTTTCTGTAATATTTTATGGAATATAAAGAGACTTTAATTGTTTGACTTGTTTAACTTGGCACTGTTAGTTTTTATTAATAAAACGCGCATGGGCATTTTAAACAAGCTGTGTTTCTGTAATTCAGGATTACTGTTACTTTATCCTGTTAGTCTTGCTTTTTTGCTGGAGTGAGGAGACGTTGCCAGGCCCAGGCGTAGGGGGCTGGGGCCCCACCATGGGCCCCCCGGCTTGTCCTGCAGCTTCCCGAGGGATGGCGTCGCCCCAAGGAGGATGTCACAGGGCCACAGACCGAAGCAGCACCTCCTCTCCTGTGGCCCGTGCTGGGGGGAGAGAGTGTTTCCTGCCTTTCTCCTGAATCCTCACAGTTGAGGCGTATTTTATGGGTTGACTTTTAGAAGCAGAAGATGGTAAGGTAAGAAAAGAGATCGGACCTCTGACCTCCAGTGTTACATTATCATGACATACCTGAGGGGACCTGACCTCTGACCTCTGAGGTGACATTTC
>NW_005288943.1:0-528 GCF_000412655.1 Myotis brandtii
TGCATAAAATGCTTTAAAATACTTGTCATAGACATTTATTTATTTCTTGAAGGTAATCATTTACTAATTGGACCTAGCAAATGGAAAAAGATAAAAATATATTTCATTCACACATTCAATTATTTATCAACCCACCTTTTCTTCAGGGTTTAGCATCTGAGTAGACACCAGCCAAGAAAACTCATGCAAGATGTACATGAACTGCAGTTATATTTGCAATGCTCTTGCTAAAGTTATTTGTTAAGACAGTCCTTAAGTCTTAACTACTAGTTAATTAAAATAAGTGCAGCTATCACAAAAAATTGATATTATTTCTCATAATAACTCTCACAAATATATGTCAATATTCCAACCATCCTTATCAAGAAAGTTGCATTTGGCCCTGGACTATGTGGTTCAGTCAGTTGGAATGTTATTCAGTACATCAAAAGGTTGTGGGTTCGATCCCCAGTTAGGGTGAGTATAAGATGAAGCCAATCAATGTTTCTCTTTTACATCAATTTCTCTCTCTCTCTCTCTCTCTCTCTC
>NW_005288944.1:0-528 GCF_000412655.1 Myotis brandtii
AAAGTCTTGTCATTAGTATGCCCCAATCACACCACAGTTACAGAGACAAGATCTTTAAACTGAAGGTTATGAAGCCCGCCTCACTCTCACGATAGCAAAAGTTACAATTTACCGAGTCCCCCCGCGTGCTGGGCAAGGTGGCAGACGTCTTACACATTTCAAGTCTCATCCTCCCAACCACCTAGGGGTGACCGTGCCCCAAGTGACAGGTGTGGAAACTAGGGTCCTACGAGGGGAAGTCGCGTGGCTGATGTCACACCCGGGAAGCGTGGGGACAGGCGGGCATCAGGTCCCGGACTGGAAGCCTGAGGGAGGGCGCGTGGGTGAGGAGAGTGAGGTGCAGTGTCTTCCAATCCCGAAGAACAGAGGGTCTCCGTGAAGTTGAGGGGTGCACACCCTCCGGAGAAGAACGTCACCAAGTAAAGAGGCAGCCAGTGACTTATTTGGGCATCTGGCTCTCAGGAGAGACGCTGTGTAAGAGAAGGGCTCAGAGGAATGGCAAGAATCCGTGGCGGATCCAGCGCAGCC
>NW_005288945.1:0-528 GCF_000412655.1 Myotis brandtii
TTGTGCTAAGTCACAGAGAGCTAATTGTATAAATAAGGGCTACATGTAGGACCATTTCAGTAGATAAATCATGCATTAGATTTGCTTTGGTAACAAGGTAAAATTAAACATGAAGCCCAGTTAGAAAATACTTATAAAAATTCAAGTGGAAAATTATGAGGATTTATGCTAACATATTGATAGGTAGGATTAATATTGGTGAGGCAGTTGTTAGTAAATATAATATAAATGATGAGAACTCAAATGATGAAAATGATTATGGAAATGCAGAGGAGGAAATATAATTGACGGAACAAGGTGACCCCTTAGGTGTGACTGAGGAAGGTGTCTAGCATTCTTTCATATTTATGGTTTGAATAAATGTTGGTGCAAATAAACAGGCCCTAGAGATCAAAATGAGAAAAAATGTTAAATGTGGTTTTGTTCATATATGAGTTTGGATGTAAACAATTAGGCCTTATTTGTGAAACAGGAATTTTTAGGCGTGAAATAGACAGGTTTTAGGAAATTCTAGAAATTTTGGAAATT
>NW_005288946.1:0-528 GCF_000412655.1 Myotis brandtii
ATTCTGATACAACTAAAGTTTGAGAAACACAGGTATAGAATATTCCAGAATATTAATTTAATCCTTATATCAAAAAACAAACACAACGCAATTATTAAAAAATCTCAGCTGTGCTTTTAAATTATTATTTAGGCAGCAGGCAGGACACTACCTGAGCTCAGAGAAGATTGTACCAAAATACAGATGGGGGGCATGTAGACACAGCTGGTAAGCAGAGGAACGGAGCAACAGAGAGCCATGCAAGAAATGATGCTCACCTCCCTTGAGAAGTGCTTCATGTGCCAATAAGCAGTCATGTGAGAACAAAGCCACATACACAATGTATTTATTTACCCAGGTCACGGGATTATCATGGCCATGACTATTATGCATGTGCAGTTGTTTAAAACACTTAGATTCTTCACTGAGCACTTCAGACCAGGTAAGAGTTGTCTATATATAAGCTAAGTAAATTGCATTGTTTATGAAATGAGCTGGAAACTTGTGGCTTGTTACATGAATGAGTAGCTTGATTGTTTCTCTCTCCCT
>NW_005288947.1:0-528 GCF_000412655.1 Myotis brandtii
CCATTTAAGAATCTAATGAGCTACATATTTTCTTGTGGGGGGTGGATTACTAGTATATATTGCATAATTTCAGGGACCATCTTAACTGATATATTCAATATGCTAGTATATTTGACAATTAATTATCAATAACTGATAATATCAATATATTGTGGCATGGAAGGAGCTATATGTTTTAAGTTCAGTTGTTTAGTATATTTTCATTTATCCTTTACTGCTTTTGAAACTTTTGGCAGAAAATTATTTTAATAATTTAATTTCACATCAAATACTTGTATAGCATATACCTAATGAGATAAAAGGAGAGCATTTCTGGTTGGACACTGTTATTGTCTTCATCCATCGTAGGAGCCAGAATGTAATCTGGTTAAGAAAATGGACTCTGGAATCAGGCAGTCTGGGTTCAAATTCTAGCTTCACACAAGAGTTATTTTTAAAATATTTAACAACTGATAATGCTGGGCATTGACCAATCAGAATGGACATAGTCTGTAAACAGCTGATCTAGCCACATCAGCTCATAACCAG
>NW_005288948.1:0-528 GCF_000412655.1 Myotis brandtii
CATCATAATCATAGGTTTCCTGTCTGTCTCCCTGCGAGACCCTACCCGGCATCTTGCATGCAGGGACAGGGTCTGGTTTCTCCTGTATTCCCACTGTGTCGCTCATTTCCTGGCACATAGCCAGTGCTCAGTAAACGCTGTTGGACGGATGGATGTTGGCTTTGATTGGCTGAAGAGGAACTGGCAGTTGAGGGTGGAGAGTACCTCAGTGTGGTGTGGGGTTGGCATTCAGTTGATTGAAGAGAGGGGCGGGCCTGGTGGTGTATTTGGTATCTGGCTGTAATATGGGAAGTAAACGTGGAGAACTGTGAGAGTTTAGATAGTTTCTCTGTTTGTCTTTTCCCAGTAGAACAGGGTTTCTTAACATTGACATTATTGACATTTGGGCTGGCTAAGTTTGTGGGGGCTTCCTGTGCACTCGCGGATGTTAAGCAGCATTGCTGCCGTCTGCACGTAGATGCCAGGAGTACCTGCCGAACCCCAGCTGTGGCTACCGAAAGGGCCTGCAGGCGAGAAGGTCTGCAGGCG
>NW_005288949.1:0-528 GCF_000412655.1 Myotis brandtii
TGAGTCTGATATAGGAGTGCTAGTTAGTGGTAATAAGAAATGTAATATGCTTTATATGCCCGATGGCATTCTTGAGAAAGACTCTCTGGCATAAATCCTGACTCTGGATCCACCTGTTTCTTTGAGACATGGCAAATCTATACAACATTCTGCAATTCACTTTAAGATGACAGATCCAAAGGAAGCAGCTATATCACATGTTTAAATGCTCTGGAAATTAGCAGATGTTGAGGAAACTTCAAATTCATTGTAGGTATCCTGTTCAGAAACCATAAGATTTAGTCTACAGCTAAAGGTAATGATTTAGTGTGGTTATCCTTAGGAGTGTGTGGAGTCTCTTAGGTAGCAAGCCACATCGAGCACTTCAAGAGTCTGGCCCTCACTATCTTGACAGGAGCTCTGTCAACCCAAGTGAGTTAACTGAGATGATATTGTTTCACCTGTTCATACTTAAAAAATAAATAGCAGGATAATATGACAGAGAGCAAAAGTACTTGACATTGTTTACAGGTGATAAGAATGCCATAG
>NW_005288950.1:0-529 GCF_000412655.1 Myotis brandtii
CATGATATACTATTGCATCCTACATTGAATAGCAAGAGCTAATCCATACCAATCTCATATGCATAGTCAGCTGTCTTTCAGGTTTTGTTGGGAAAAATAATCAAAAGAAAATTGGAAATAATAAAATCTTGACTCATGGAATCATTGAAATTAGGCTCAGTGTTGGCCCACATCCATCTTTGACTTATCTGCATTGCAGATGGCCTGGCTAGTCTTTCTGCCCTACCTCTTTTGGACTGGAAATTTAGTTCAACTTGTGTAGACACACATTCCAAAGAGCTTTGACCCTTGAAAGCAAATGGACCCTGTGTTTGATCAGTATTTTTTTTTATTTCATTTTTAGTTACTTACACTGTAGCTCTGTTTCCCCCTCCACATTGGGTCTGGCTTATCATTTTTGGATACTAAGAAAAGGGTCTGTTTCAGTTATAAGAAACACATTTATTTTCTATTTATTTATTTTTACTTAGCAGAAATTTGTTTTAGAATATAAGTGCAATAGGAAAGAAAATGTCATCATGAATTCTTG
>NW_005288951.1:0-529 GCF_000412655.1 Myotis brandtii
ATGCTCTATCCACTGAGCAAAACCAGTTAGGGCTGTATTTAATTTCTGAAGAACTACAAAACGTTTTCCACAGCAGCTGCATTATTTTATAGTACATTCGTACCAACAATGCCTGAGGGCTCTGTACATTCTTGCCGATGCTCATTACTGTCTGTCTTTGATTATAGCCATCCTAGTGTGAGTGAGCTGGTATCTCATTGTGGTTTTGATTTGCAATTCCCTAATGGCTAATGATGTTGAGCATTTTTTTCATCTACTTATTGGACATTTGGATATCTTCCTTGAAGAAATGTCTATTCAGGTCCTTTGCCCATTCTTCAATTTGGTATTTGTCTTTTTATTGTTAAGTTCCCTAAAGAACTTGGAAATTATCTTCAAACTGACATACTATAAAACATGATTCCTATTGAAATAAAGTGTCAAAATCAGGATTCAATTTACTTGTAAACAAATTCACATTTTTTCATAACCAACCGATACAGCTGTATACATTTACATAAAGCATGTCCAAAGAGAATTTTACCATTGA
>NW_005288952.1:0-529 GCF_000412655.1 Myotis brandtii
TTTTTTTGTCAGAACTCTAAACATTTAAGTGTGCCTGTGCCAACCTGAGGGAAAAAAGGTCTCTTATCTTAGATGTTCTGTGTCTGCCTTAGTCTCTACTCAAAGCTCCTAGAAATAAAATGGCCTTAGATCTGGACATTATCTCTTACCCCAGAAGCCTGGAAGTTGCTGTCCTATTCTGATAAAATTCTCTTTCTTCAGATTTCTTTATTTCAAAATTAGAATTCCCCTTCAGCCTCAGCCATCCAGATGACCTGAGTGTGGGAACAGGTCACCAGGTCACCTGAGATCCAGGGCATGGGAAGGTCTTCCACTCTAGCTTGCTCCTTGTATGGGGACCGGCTGTGTGCTGGGAACAAATGAGAACCTTGGGGCTTTCCCAGTCATTTACCTCACAGAACTCTGGCTGCAAAGTGAGTCAGAATGGCAGTTCTAGGGCCCAGGGGCCCTGGCTCCACATTCCGGAACATCACTGTCAGATCCAATCTAAGTGGCTGTCTTTTAAACAGGGTCCTGGGGCACTGACTAG
>NW_005288953.1:0-529 GCF_000412655.1 Myotis brandtii
ATCCTAAATTTAACAGAGTTGATTTTAAATTGTCCGTTTCTCAACAGAAAAATGGGAATAATAAGAATACTCTGAGAACAAAATAAGTTCTTATAGGGTTTTTATGAGAAGTGAATAAACTAATACATTTAAACACTTATAGAAGTATCTAAATATTATGATATGTTTATTGTATTACATCACTGGGCTGAGGTGTAATTTGATGTCTGTAACCAAAAATTATATTTTAACCCAGCAGTATATTGCCTGCAAAATCAGCTTGTTGTTATTATAGGTAGCAATTACCATACCGATTAATGAAGTTGAATTTATTTACTCATCAGAGTTGTGAGAATGTTAGGTAATCCACTGTCAAGTATGCTAGCTCCCTAACATAGAGAATAGTTGACTATCATTTGTTAGACATATATAATCTACAACCTGGGTTCTCTTCAGAGATTCCCTAAGGGAAGACAGTTTCCAATCTATATTAATTCTTCCAATGCTTTGCAGCAGCCACTGGAGCTGTGTCTGCCCCTTCATGCCTCTG
>NW_005288954.1:0-529 GCF_000412655.1 Myotis brandtii
TAGGGCTTCTAAAAGAGAGGTGGGATAGAAGCAAAGGTTGGCCAGGACATTTTATTGTGAGGCCACTGGTCATTACCGCTCATCTCTCAGTGAAAGATTTCCACTCCATGTTGAAAATAAATAGCAGATTTTTAAAGCATGTCTAGAATAGGGGTACAAAATGCTTGCTTTGGAATTTGAGTTTTCTCATCAACTGACTCCCTTATGGAATATTCTGAAATTTGAGGTATATGCAAACTATTTCTTGGGAAAAGTGGTATCTCTAAAAACTCCCTAATATTGAAGAACAGTAAGAGGTCACCTTAGCCATTAATGCCAAATTAATCATAGAATGTTGAAGTTAATGGCACCAGAATACAGAGAAGTCAAAGGCCAAGTCACAACTATGGTTCACTAATTAGATTGTTAATATTCAGTTTAGGTCATTTGCATATTTCTGTTCTTCAATATACTCATGGTTTCCTTGAATTTTATAACATTTCTTTCTCAATTCAGGTTAATTTTTGGCTATGGCACTGAGAAAAAAAAA
>NW_005288955.1:0-529 GCF_000412655.1 Myotis brandtii
GAAGGGACATGTGCCTGAGGGTGGAGGAGTATCTGCTGCTTGTGTCTGCCATGGCCCCTTCTCATTCTGCTAATGACATCTTGGTTTTCCTTTGAAGAGCCAGCTAGGTTTTCCTGACAAAACACAGGGCACTCTGTTACATTGGAACTTCAGATTCAACAACAACAATAATAACAACAAAGTAAAAAAATGTTCAGTATAAGTATATCTCAAATTCAGATTTAACTGGGTATCTTATATTTTTGTTTGTCTCACTTGGCAGCCATAACACCTCTTAGCTTAAAGGATTAAGGTGGGACTGAGCTGCAGGAGTGGGCAGGGGATCCAGGAATGGGCAGGTGACCCAATCTTGGCTGATCACTGCATTCTATCCCTCTGAGTCACAGAGGTTTGTTAAGAGATGGGACTATGACGCAAGGCAGTCAAATGAGCTCCAGTTATTGAAATCTGAGAAATACCATTGAAGAAGAGATTCCCTCCTTTTGTTGGAGTTGCTGAGCTGTGAAAGGTAGGCCCTGGGGTCCAACAA
>NW_005288956.1:0-529 GCF_000412655.1 Myotis brandtii
AAAAAAAAAAAAAGAAATGAATTTGTCCCTACTCTACCCCTGTCCACTTCTGTTACAGACTTTATTTTAATGTAATAAACAGTTTTAAGTCAGGAATGCTCTTCAGTCTACTCTTGATGTTGCTCGGCAAGTGATTTCTTCTCTTCATGGGACTTCATTTCTGCTCTCCCCCACATCCTTTTTGCACAAAGCCTTGACAAATGGCAGCCTCGCACCGAATGCCAGATGAAATTAATAAGGCTTCTTCAGTATTCAGAGAATTATTTATAGCCTCCTTTTCTCGGCTCGAAGCAATTTATTAAGCAGGAAAATCTTTTGCATCTGTGTGCTGTCCTCAGTCATCTGACAAAGAGGAGGGGCTCGCGCCCGGTCACCCCCGGATGTGCGCACCGTGCTGTGCTTCTGTCCCGTGTTGTTAAATGTGCCGTTTCCTCACGAAGCCTGACGTGGTCGCCAGGGGCGGGAGCTCCCAGCTCAAGGAGAGAGCTGGCTGAGCTGCTCTCTCGTCATCAAGGTTCTGCTGGAGGAA
>NW_005288957.1:0-529 GCF_000412655.1 Myotis brandtii
ATTCTTGGCATTATTATGTTAATTGGCAGCAATTGTGTACAGACAAATCTACTACATCCTTAAAAGAGTTGAGAACACTCAGAAGGGTGAAGTAGCTAAGACCTCTCGGTGAGAGGCCCCCTTTGGTTAGTGAACACTTCAGTGTAAGACACCTGTCTTTTGATGCAAGACAGATGCGCTTAAAGCTTATCTGGCGACTGCAAAAACACAAACATGGGTTTCATATGAATCTTTCTCCTGGTCTTCATGTACGATATGGTAGATGGTCAGCATGGGGTCATTTGGGTGGCAGTACAACAGGGGGAAGAGGATTTAGGCTCCAAATCGGAATCAGACCACCTGGTTTCAAAATCCCAATTTCCTAACTGACTAGTTCTTTAACCTACGGGGAAATTATGTAAATTATCTGTATCTTATTGTACTTATTTCCAAAGATAAAGCTATCACAAAACTCCTCTTACAAAAAAAACAAACAAAACTAAAGCTTTTTTAGATGCATTAGATCAGTGGTTCTCAACCTGTGGGTCGC
>NW_005288958.1:0-529 GCF_000412655.1 Myotis brandtii
ATACTACACACACATACACATATGCAGATAAGATAGATAAATGAATTATACAGTTTATGAAGACACTTTGTTCAATGTTTTCTTTTTGTTCAATATTTTTATGTCTAAAAGTTTTGGGTAAATAGCCCCTCTGTACATTTCACTTGCTTACTTTTTTGATATATGTGTGTGTTTATATATATATAGATTAGAGACAAGTCTTTTAACCCACAGAAAGTTGAAAGAGGTAAAATAAATGGCTGTGATTAGAAGTTACTATGTGCCCTAAATTTCTACTCTAAATAAGACTATAAAAGTAACCAGAGCATTCTTTTCATCTCTAGTTGGTACCATCATCATCTCAGGATAATTGCCTAGCATTTCTCTAAGGGTCCTGGGATGAGGTCTTGGGCATCCCTTCCATCATGTGCCCCTATCAATAGTCTCAGAGACCTGAAACTTGAGTAGTTAAAGTCTTATACTTTTAAGCAAAGGATCCAGATTCAGTGTGGTTAACTTTATCCCTAACAGGAAATGAGGGAAAATACAG
>NW_005288959.1:0-529 GCF_000412655.1 Myotis brandtii
ACCTAATATGTCATCACAGGTCAATGCGTTATATTTGATTACATAATATTATACTTAAGTTGAATTACAGCTCTGAACTTCGTTGTGTTTGCCCACTTGCATGTGAAATAAGAGGAACATTGTTGTGAAAAACATATCAAAACATACTTCTCTAGGTACTCCCCACCCCCCACCACTTTCTAGTGTTTTAGCACCTGGGAAGTGATGCTATTCCTACACCAATCACTCCAATCCGAACATGGATTGGTTATTAGAGATAAAGAGGAATAATGGTGTCTCTATACTAAAACATTTTAAGGAACTAAAAGCTTAACATACCTTCACCCTTTTTAAATGATGAATACACTTCCACAAAGAACTCAGTTTTTAGGCTCACTTCTTCTTTGTTTCTCTGAACTCCCCAGGCAGAGATCATCTGTTCCCTCTTGAATCCGGCTGTTTTTATATGTAATAAAATTGTATGTGTTGAACACTTAGTCTATGTCAGGTGCTGTGCACAGTGTTTTACAGAGACTATCTAATTCCCCCC
>NW_005288960.1:0-529 GCF_000412655.1 Myotis brandtii
AATATGGTCCTAAGAGGAATCATCAGAACCAAGAAACACCTAGAATTGGCTTTGGATGCAACCAGGCAAAATGAACAAATTCAGGAATGTGCTAGGAATGCCTCGCACTAGCCATAGAGCCACAAGTTAATAAGAGGTCTTAGTGTGAAGGATTCCGTGACAAAGTGCATGTACCTTGTTGCAGGCCTGCATGTAATCAATATTGCCAAGTCATGTCAGAACACCCAAGAACAGCCACAGAGATATAGAGACTGCCTACTCCATGATAAAAGAAATAGGGTTAGTTTTGCAAAAGAACTAAACAGGATGATCACCATATGAAGTGATAATAGAGCTTGGGGAATTTACTTTTTAGAGGAATGATGCTTTCTTTAGAGATATATTCTTAACATACATTAAATTAACTAATTTATTTGTGATTTTTATCATCTCTCCTTCAGTTAGTTACACTTGTAGCAACTACTCAGTATTCAAGGAATATAGGCATTTTTAGAATATAGACATCCATTCAGTAAAAACCTGCAAAAAA
>NW_005288961.1:0-529 GCF_000412655.1 Myotis brandtii
TAAGAATAGGCCTTCCTTCCCCTGGCTGCCGGTACACCTTCGCTCCGGCCCGGAGCCGCCTTTCCACCTTTGCTCCAGCCCGGAGCTGCCTTCTGCCTTTGCGTGCTGCCCAGAGGCCCGGAGCAGCCAGGGCGGGGAGAAATGCCTGCGTCATTGCCATGGTGACAACGCAAGCATCCCGGCCGCTGCCATCTTTGTCGTGTCAATTTGCATATTGCCTCCTTATTGGCTGTGGGCGCTGCCGTCGTTGTTGTGAGGTGATGGTCAATTTGCATGCTCCATCTTTATTAGATAGGATTATTCCCTTTGTTGTTAATGAGCACTCGTAGTCCACCAACAGATGAGCTAACGTATGTGAAATACCTAGTACAGTGCCTGACATATAGCAGGCATTCAGTAAAGAAGTTATTATTACTGTTTGCTTACAACACTTTCCTCTCCCTCATCATAGGCCTTGGGAGTCCATCAGGCCAATTCTCCTCTCCACTTTGCTATACCCATTCTTTCCACAGACACATAGGAGGTGTAT
>NW_005288962.1:0-529 GCF_000412655.1 Myotis brandtii
AAATTACAAACATTTTATCACTAGCACTGTGAGCATCTGAGTCTGGGGTGGGGGGGGGGAGTGCGGGGGTCATCGGAATCACCCCACACACAAGAGAGCAGCTGGTTTTTTGCTCTTTTCCCTTTGTGGCATCTGCGATATTAGCATTTTCAAAGGTGTCAGCCATCACCAAAAATTCTGCCTGGTGATTTTAACAAAATTTTTTCTTTTTTCAGAAATAGTCCAAGCGAGGATTTCAAGAAGCATTTTACTAAGATTAAACAGAATTCCCGGGAGCCTTTAGTTCAGTCCTCTCTCTCCACACCAGCAGAGAGCAGCTTGTTCGCTGTCAGAGATTCCACCGCCCTCCAAGGGCTCATTTGTCTCTCCAACCCTAACCGCCCCAGTTCTGATCTCAGAAAGCACCGTGGCGGAAAGCCAGGGTTCTCGCAGTTCAAGCTGGCCTTGCCTCCTCAGCAGGCCTGACTGTCAGCGAGATTCTGGCTCCCACAGAGGAGCCTATAAATAGTCCTCAGTAAGCTCACTTTTA
>NW_005288963.1:0-529 GCF_000412655.1 Myotis brandtii
ATATATATTAAAATGAAGTGTTTATTTTTTAAAACCACATATTCAGTGGAAATTTATCTGTTATTTTGGTTCTGATTTTGACCTCCAAGACAGAGTTAAACTATTTTCAAAATTATAAAGACTGTAGCCAAGAATGCTGTCAATATTATATGTCCAATGTACATATTAACATAATTTATATAAATTAACATTTACAGAATGGCATAACAATTAGAAAATTAATGAGGTCACTTTCTATTAGTAATATTAATGTGAAAACATGCACAACTTGCCTAAAACTTTGTATGGATTGCAATTTTAAATATATGAAAATGTTGATTGCGACTAGACTCCATTTGTGTGATTCAAAGGGGAAATAAAATATTTTTATTATTCTGCAAATTTAATGACTGAATACAAAGAAATGGTTGAAATCAGCCTTGTAAATGAACTAAAAGCATAAAAGCATGATTCTAAGTTTCACATTTGTTTTCATACCCTGATATAGAATTCAGTTGGTATCTGCTGATTATTCTAGACTATTGCAAAA
>NW_005288964.1:0-529 GCF_000412655.1 Myotis brandtii
AAAAGAAAGTTGAGAGTAGGAAGCATAACTTCAATCTGCGCCCAACATGTTCTAGCAGAGCTGCTGGTGGGAGAATCCAAATGCTCAGCCTGGCCAGCCAGGGACCCTCCCTCCCCAGCGGGGCAAGCCCCAGGATGAAGAGGAGTTTCGAGGGAGGCACTTTCCTCCCCAGCACTCAGAGTCCCCTAAGCACCTTTCCTGGCTTAAGTGTTTTACTGGGAAACTCAGCAGGACAAGGAGGACAGACCCTGCAGACCTACCATTTACTGCTTAAGGCACTGTTTGGGGCCTCATGGGGTCTCAATAGCCCTATGATCATCCTTATTCCAAGGCTTGAACCTAAAGAGAAAGAATGCTGGCTCCAAGTTAACTCCCAACTTCCCTTTTGTCCCCCCTACACTGTAAACAACACGGGGGTGATCAATGATGTGCCAAACTGTATGGGACAAACAATAAGCACTGCAAGAGCCCCGAGGTCAGGTGACAACCAACTCCTTGATGTTTAAAAGGATGGAACATTGCCCTGGCC
>NW_005288965.1:0-529 GCF_000412655.1 Myotis brandtii
CAGTTGGTTAGAGCGTCCTCCTGATACGCCAAGGTTGTGCGTTCAGTCCCCAGTCAGCGCACATACAAGAGTCAACCAAGGCTGGATAAATAAGTGAAACAATACATCAATGTTTCTCTTTCTCCCTTCCTCTCTCTGAGATTAATTTTTTAAATTGTTTTAAGAATAAATGTAAATTCTCACAAAACAAAAGTAAATATGTGAGGTGTTGGACGTGTTAACTCGATTGGGGGGAATCCTTTCACCATGTGTGGGTCTATCAAATCATGTCATACACTTTAAACAGCTTATAGTTTTGTCAATTATACCTCAATAAAGCTGAAAATTTGTTTAAGTAAATAAATACTTAAAATATATAAATAAATCCTTAATATATATTCATTTTCCCCAAAAAATGTGAAAAGCATCTCACGTGCAGTAGAGCAAATGCCCCATAAACTCAGTTGAGCGATTTGCCTCTAATACCTACCGTGTGAAAGGCCACCTGCTGGAGGCTGCAGGGACTACAGTGATCCATTCCCAGCCCTCT
>NW_005288966.1:0-529 GCF_000412655.1 Myotis brandtii
ACCTGAGTTTCCCATGTGGATGACTTGGGGGAGAAAAAGCAAATTGAGCATATACAGAAAGCAGAAGAGCCCAGGAGAAGAAAACCACAAACTACTTCCCCCTCCCAGCCTCGTCCACACCCAGTGACAGAAGCAGCAGGAATCTCATGGGTTGGATGTGGGGCCACAGGCATTTGAGGAGAGTCATGGTTAAATCCATGGGTCAGATGCCACAGGCATGTGAGAAGAGTGAGTGTTCAGAAAATTAGAAAGTTATAACTCAGCAGATTTTCCAAGGCCTTGAGTTTTCAACTGATGTCAGAGAATACAGATATGGATATAGGTATATTTATACGTATGGAGCACCCAGCTGGAATTCTCTGTATCTTTCATTCTGTTGTTTCCTCCTCATCCTGATCCAGCATGGAAGAGGCACTCCAAGACAGTAATGAACAAAATTCTACTTATTTTCCCCACCCTTCCCCCTACACTTCCCCTTTGGCAACTCAGCTCTTCCCTATACATGTTTTTGCTTCTCTTTTGTTTTTTT
>NW_005288967.1:0-529 GCF_000412655.1 Myotis brandtii
TTTTAAAAGAAAAACCATTGCTGAAGTTTTTCCTATATCTAACACAAAATGTAGGTTCAAAAATTGCATTTCTTGGCCTTCCAACTAAGGTGAGTAGGAAAGAATATAGCAAGAATGTGTGGGAACATGTGTGTGGTGGAATGGCACAAACCAGGGTCAGGGAAGCAACTGCTGTCAAACCATGATTGACATCTCGCTGACACTTCCTACCAATGTGACTTGGGGCTAAAACTACTTGACTCCCATGTTTTATTTAAATGCTGCTAATAATAGAACATACTGCATATGACGGCTGTGAAGACTGAGCGAGATAAATATAATGCCTAACTCATAGTATGATTCAATAAAGGTTATGTATTATCATTTGGAGGCAGTGGACGGCAAGCTATAATGCTTCTAGGGCTCTCTATTTTTCCTAAATTAAAGTCGAATTCACTTGTAGTTCACAAAGTCCTTCACAATCTAGCTTCAGTTTTGCCCAATTTACGGTCCACCATTCCTACAATCCCCCATGCTCCAGTAACACAAA
>NW_005288968.1:0-529 GCF_000412655.1 Myotis brandtii
TGTTATATCTTGAGAAGTAGCCTATCTTGCTTCATTAGTTTCTAATAATTTTTGGTCACAGACAGGTCATTTATTTACTGGCCATGATCATAGGCAAATGGATTACATAATTAATAGAATGATTTACACTATTGCTGACCGTTTAATGTACATTTAAATTACCTCCCACTTTTCAATCCTTTAAATGACTGCCCTAAACACATGCATAGAACCTTTTTCTATTTTCTGTAACTATTTCCTTGGGTTATATTCCCAGAAGTAGGATTATTTCAGGAATATGACATCTGAATTCAAGAGAAGTTTTAGCAATTTCTATTGTCATCAATTTGTCAGTTCCACCATCTTTTTCACCAGCTTTTTATTTTATTTTGAAAATTTCATGCATAAACTCTACCCATTACAGTTTTAATTTGCATATCAGTCAGACATTTTCTTATGTCTGTTTATTACTTGTGTTTCCTCTTTGTTCATCATCTATTCATGTCCTTTCCCCATTTACATGAAAGTTGATGGTTTTCCCTTCAGTTTT
>NW_005288969.1:0-529 GCF_000412655.1 Myotis brandtii
ACTTTACTGTGGAGAAACATGACAAACACTACCTCAGCCACGTGATCAAGGTCAACTCCACCATGATAAGTCATGTTCATAGTACGTACCCTGGATATGATGTGATGAGAATGGCCCATCACCTTTGCGATCTTTCTCCCCAAAATCCATAACCCCAGTCTAATCATGAGGAAAACATCACACAAACCCTAGTTGAGGGTCACTCTACAAAATACCTGACCAGCATCAAGGTCACCAGGAACCAGGAAAGCCTGGGAAACGCTCACGTCTCCAGGAATCTACAGAGACATGGCAACTAAACGCACAGTGGCATCCGGGATGAAATTCTGAACAGAAAAAGGACACGAAGTGAAAACTAAGGACATATAAATACCGTATGGATTTTATTAATAATAATGTATTAATATTGGCTCAAATTGTAACAAATGTACTGCACTCATGCTAATAACAGAGGAAACTGGATGTAGGGTATATGGGAACTCTCTTCACAACATTTCTATAAATTAAAACTGTTCTACTAGTAAAAAAA
>NW_005288970.1:0-529 GCF_000412655.1 Myotis brandtii
GTTGGGACAAAGACAATTTCTTCTAGATTAGGGCCAGGCCCTCTGTGCCATGCTAACCACATCCAACATCTCAGCTATAAGAAAGGCTTTTGGGGGATCTTTGATTTTTCAATCCACACATAGGCTGTGCCCATTACTTTTGTTTCTAGCATACAGTATGGCGTAGTGGCTCTGGGCACCAGCTTGTTGTCCACAGACTGCGTTCAAGTTCAACACGATGGCTTGTCTATCCAGTGCATGCTTTTGAGCTACAATTTCTACATTCTAAAATGAGGCTAATAGACCTATACCCTCATAGAGTAGTTTAGGGGATTACATGTGAGAAGCTTGACTTAGTGACTGCACATAAATGTTATCTACCCTCACTCCCATAATTTCTCATTTTTATCATGTGACCTTGCATTTCTCCCAAGTTTTCAAGTTTTGCTGGCTATTCTTATCCTATTGACATTGATTTCTTTGACATGACCACATCCTGACTCTTTCCACCAGATGCCATCTCTTTTTGACATTCTTTCCTCTATTCGGG
>NW_005288971.1:0-529 GCF_000412655.1 Myotis brandtii
TGGGCACCACGAGGACGCCGGCGTCATCTGCTCAGGTGCGTCCTGTCTCCGGGCCTCCCTGTTAGTGTGGCACCCTGGCTTCAGGGCTTCTCTCACCTCAGCCCAGCAGTAGACGGGCAGTTTCAGTTTCACGCTCGCATCGCCAGCAGCTGCTGGGTTCCTGGAAGTTTGGGGGTGGCTGTCGCATGGCCCCAGCCTGGCCCTCAGATAAACCCCAACACCTTTTTTGGAGAAGAGCCCCTATACTTACTAGGCAGCTCCCGTGGGCCGCTCCCAGGAGCAATTCGGAGGCCACGGGGGGCGGGGCAGGGGGGACACACTGGAGCCCCTCTGTTCCCATCTGGAGGGTCTCTTTCCCACACACCCTGGGCCCAGGACTGACCCCGATGCTTCTCTTTCTCGCAGCTCCGCCCATTGTCGTGACCACCCCAGGTGAGTCCCGTGGCCCAGGGTGGGGCGGAGCCCCTGCTCTGTGTGTCTGCAGGAGGAGAAGGGCGGGCTCCTGGGCAGCTTTTCTCTCTGATGATCC
>NW_005288972.1:0-529 GCF_000412655.1 Myotis brandtii
AGGCCCTGACAGAGGGGAAGCCAACAGGATCTGAGGGGCGTATGGGAGATGTCACTGTAACCCAGGCCGGCATTGCTCAGCTCTGCTATTGCTCTTCCTTCATATCCAGTCCCCCCACTAGAATATGAACCTACATTTTTGTGAGAATCAAATACCCTTGTGCTTCCCCTGAGGGAAAAGCACAAATTGATCCAGTCACAAATTCTCCATCAAGGCTGTAAGCAGCCAGACTGAGAAGAGGCTAAGGGAAAGAATGACAGCTCCCACCTCTGCCACTGGTTTGAGGGCATGATTAATATTCATCACCTCAGCCCCACCCATTAGTACTCATTCTAGATTTCCCTCCCCTTCAGGGAAAGTTCTAGGATGCTTGCCCAGTGGGCTGCCTAGTGCACCTCTCCACTTCCACGTGCTTGTGGATCACCGGGGGGTGGGTTAAAAGGCAGATTTGGGTCCAGAGGTTTGGGGAGAAGCCCAAGAGTCTGCATTTCTAAGGAACTTGCAGGTGACACAGGTGTTGCTGGCCCAG
>NW_005288973.1:0-529 GCF_000412655.1 Myotis brandtii
ACACACACACACACACACACACACACACACTCAGCTATTTTTTTTCATTTAATGTTTAGGTCCACTTTTGATAGTTGCATAATTTTTATTTTAAAAATATTTAAAATTTTAAATCTTGATATCAGTCAAAGATATGAAAGCCTCTCTTTATCATAGAAATTAGTGGGATATAATCACAGTCATTATAATAAGTTCAATTAGTTAATATTCTTCTAAAGGAGAACAAGATTCTAGAGCAGAATCCAAAATATTTTTTACCCTTCCTGACAACTCTGAATCCTCATGAAATGTTTCTCTGTTTCCTCTGGTTGGTGTGATAAGCTACTTTAGGAATAATAACAATGAAATAAAAGTCATATATTCATCCCCAGTATAGACACTACTCAATAACACCTAGAACATATTGTTAAGCAGAGAGCAAGAAATGAGAGCATCAGTAGATCAGGATGAACATGTAACTACCATAGAAAAATTACTTTCAAGGTCTTATTTTACTGACAGTGAAGAATCATTCATATTTTATTTGACC
>NW_005288974.1:0-529 GCF_000412655.1 Myotis brandtii
TTGCAAAAGAAAGATCAACATACAGAGCTGTATATATGGCCTGGAATATATGTTTGAGATATTTGTGTGCAAGCAGAGAATACTATTTAATGAGAAATCAGGGCCTGTCGCAGGTTCTCATTGACTTCAATGGACCTATCCGTTGTGAATGTTGATAGGCTTCCCTCCTAAGGCATCAGGCTATTTACCCTTCACGGGGCAGTTGGATACTTTAGCATTGCCCTTTGTCATACTGAGTAATCAAAGAAACATAAAGAAGAACAGTACCGTGTTCCTCTAATCCACTCTTGTGCACAACGCAAGCAATTAATTTAACAATATATAGAAACCCTGGTGACCCAGCTTTTACTTGAACACTCCAGAGACTGGGAGCGCATGCCTAACAGGGCAACATCTTTCTAATTTTATTGATATTTCTAACTTTCTAAGTCTTGACGCTGGGCTGAAACATATTTCCATGTTAATTCCATATGTTAGACTTCGGGATCTAGACATGATAACCATCCAGATGTCTCACAGCAACTATCAG
>NW_005288975.1:0-529 GCF_000412655.1 Myotis brandtii
AGATAAGGCAGAGAACAATCTGTTTCTGTGTGAGATTTTTATATGATAAATGTTAAAAAATATATAGATAACTTTAGTAGATGTTATTGGAGAATTTCATAGTAAAAAAATTAAGCTGGATTTCTACCTTTTACTATATGCAAAGTTGGTTTCATGAATGAAGTAAATTTGTGTGCTATGAGTGGAGAAATATGATTAACTAAAATTTCTGAAAGTACAAAAATAGAGGAAAATGCAAGTAGTCACAAAGCTGTAAAAGGTAATATGTAATTGATGCTTTGTAAATGCTAAAGGGTTATATAAACCTTATAAATTTCAGTTTCATAATAATTTTTAGAAACATATTTAGAGTCTATTAACACTTTAAACAACAATCTCAGTGTCTTAATTTAATTGTCATTTTTATCAGTTATGCATAAAACTATGATACCATAAAAAATGTTCTCATGTAAAAATCTAATAATCTGTTTTGGCCTTAATAACCTCCACTAATATTTTTCTTTCAAAAAAGGAGCAAACATTTTCTGCT
>NW_005288976.1:0-529 GCF_000412655.1 Myotis brandtii
AAACAAACAAACCATATCTACAATTATCATATTATTTAAAACCCAAAGTCAGTTAAAAGAAAATTATTGTTTTAAAATAAAAAATTCTTTAACATACTTCAGTGGATAGGTTACTTTGAAATTGTATATTTGTAAGCTCTTTATAAGGCTAATTTCAAACTCTGAAGGTATAGCATATAACCATGAGTTGAAATACTTCTGTCTCAAGCCACTGAGGTTCTTCAGTGTCTACCTACTGTACGGGAGTTAATTTTAAGAGGCACTATTCTCACCCAGCATGCGTGGGTAGAGGACTCAATTCTTGGGTGGAGAGGGTTCTAGTAAACAGAGAAAGGTACCCCCGGCCTTCCTGGCAGCTCTCAGGTCTGCTTTTAAATGGCTGATTGTGGCAGTTCCATATGTGAGCTTTGGAGAACTTTTTTGGAGAAGGGCCTGGCATCCGGGCTGTTTTAATGCTGGTTTGTTTCCTTATTTATAGAATGGGAATCAATGTAGTGAATGTGCATCATAGGTTAATGTGATGGTTAAG
>NW_005288977.1:0-529 GCF_000412655.1 Myotis brandtii
GCTCTATCCACTGAGCCAAACTGGCTAGGGCTAAACTGTTATTTTTAAAGGACATTAAAGAAAGAAAAATATATAGTCTTTTATATTTATCCACATATTTACCATTTCTGATAACTTTTTTGTCTTCCTGTAGGTCTTAATTTTTTTTATCTTGTATTATTTCCCTTAAACCTGAAGAACATTCTTTCCTATTTCTTATAGTACAAGTGTGTTGGTGACTAATTCTCTCAGCTTTCATTTTTCTGAAAATGTCTTTGTTTCATCTTAATTTTAGAAGAATATGTTCATGGGTCTAGAACATATTCTGTAGGGTTTCAGTCCTTTAAAATGTATTAAGATTCTAGTTCCTACGCCTGACCAGAGAGAGGGCCGATGGGACACTTGCCCTGGTCTGGGATTGGGGCAAGGACTTTGAGGAGCTAAGACTGTTGATTTCTAGGAAACGAGCGTGTTGACATGAGCCAAGAAGGGCCAACACGGGTGGGCAAACAGATGGAGTAACAGGGCCAGTGAAGGTTGATGTTGGCCA
>NW_005288978.1:0-529 GCF_000412655.1 Myotis brandtii
ATAGTACCAGTGCCAGAAGAGGAATTCCCACAACATCTGGCACTGAAAATCAGTGGGGATGTTGTCCAGGTGAGGTGAAGGACTGCTATAGACCCAGATGTCCTCTTAAAGGGTCCTACACAGATTTACTTACAAGCACTCACCTTTCGAGCTGCTCTTCCTTCGCTGGAAGTGAGTGCTTGTAAGTAAATCTGTCCCTTTCCCTTCCTCTCTCTCTAAAAAATCACTAAAACATATTTTAAAAAAGATACCTTGAGACAAAATAAAAATAAAAATACAATGACCCAAAAACTATGGGACACAGCCAAAGCATTTCTGAAAGAGAAATTCATAACACTACAGGCTTACCCTCAAGAAACAAGAAAAATCTCAACTAAACAACCTAAACTTGTTGAAGGAACTAGGAAAAGAAGAGCAAACAGAGCCCGAAGTGATTAGAAGGAAGAAAATAATAAAGATAAGTGAGAAATAAATGAAATAGAGCCTAAAAATTACAAAATATCAATGAAACCAAGAGCTGGTTCTTTGA
>NW_005288979.1:0-529 GCF_000412655.1 Myotis brandtii
GCTCATTTCACCTCTTCTCAATGGCAACACCCTCTTGGAAAAGGAAGGATGGTGATGACAACCACTGTGAGAGAGATGGCTGTGGCTCCTCACAGCCATGGGGATGCCTTGCGGGCCACAAGCTAAGAACAGCCATTAGCGTCCAGCCTTTTGTGCAGAACCCTGTAACCTGAACAGAATCCAAGGGGCTAGCAACATTTCAGAGACCTCCCAGTAGGGTACAAGCCAGGCAAAATAGCAACTCCTCCTCTTTGTATGTAACTTATGTTATTTAGGGAGACTTCCCAGGATGTTAGAACAGGGCATGTCTTCAGAAGTCTGCAAGTTTCTCTAATAAAACACAGACCCTGCCCCCATGAAGGTATCTTCTAGAAGAGCTTATATATTCTTATTTTTCATGTACCCAAATGTTAGTTCACATAATTTGTTAAGATCCCCGTCTTCTGGGTATTCAGTATAGCCGGCTCCTTGGGTCACTGAGAATGTCTAGCTAATAGGATCTTTGGTCAGTTTTATTTATTTATTTTTT
>NW_005288980.1:0-529 GCF_000412655.1 Myotis brandtii
AAAATTCACTGTTAATAACTCATTCTCAAATTGCCCTGCTTAAAAACCAAATAGCCCCCCTGTGGGGCATGTGCCCCACGTTGGGACCCACTGGTCTAGAACTTGCCCGTCCTGACCCTTCACACAGATGACCCCCCTCGACTTTTTGCAATGACTTTCTTCCTGGGCTTCTGCCAGGCTCTTCTTTCCTGATTTTCTTCTCTTCTCCAGTTACTCCTCATCTTCATTCTCCTCTTCTCTTCCACTCCTCCCTTCCATGTCAGTCTCCCCAGGTTCTGCCCTTGGCCTACGCTCATCTCTCTGTTCCTCACCTCACTTTCTGAGTTCAGGTTTCACATATGATCCTGGCAACGTCCATATCTGTCTGTTGGGCCCAGCTCTGTAGAAAGAGCTTACCTGTTTATTGTTTATATGTTTATTAGTCATCGCCACGTGGGAGTTCCAAAGGCACAGCCAACAAAACATGTCTGAAGTGGAGCGCTTCATATCTTTCTTCCTGCAAATCAGCGGCTCCCCCTGATTCCCCAAG
>NW_005288981.1:0-529 GCF_000412655.1 Myotis brandtii
CTTTTCTTTGCTTGGGAGGGCACTGGCTTGGGTCTAATCAAGAAAAAACGAGAAAGCAGGGAGTTCTGGCAGCCAGAGGAACTGGCATACCAAATACTTGCATATTCTTGAAGGATCGTTGATTTCTGGTGAGAAGAATATGAACATGAGTGTGGAGAGAAACTAAGCTTTATTGAGTACCTCCAATGTGGCTGGTACTCAATAAACCCTTAGTTTGTTTTCTCTGGTCCTATCCCATCCCACCATCTCTGGTGGGCCTTCCCACTTTCCTGGATCTATCTGTATAAATTGACTTCTATTCCTTTCATGCTTATTTCTCAATCCTAGCAGAAATCCTTCTACAATTCCTCTATTCCCCTGGCATACTTTCCCATTATTCCCCTCTGTTGTTGAGGAACTCAGAAGATGAATTTTTATTTTCTGCCTTAAGTTTCTCACCACTTATTCATTGCTCAACCCTGTAACTGACTTTTTCACAATTAGACTCTGAGAACTCTTGCCTCAATTATCTCTGACTGAAACTTGCTAT
>NW_005288982.1:0-529 GCF_000412655.1 Myotis brandtii
CAAGTTATTGCTTTTCTTGTTAGAAGGGTCTAGACTCCTTTCACATGATCTCGGTAATATCTCAACTGATAATATATTCAGGCTCTGTATAAAACTTAATTTAAAACATAATTGAGCTAGTAGGTGGAAATGAGTGGATCTGGGTATCTTGATTGATCATGTTGCTATGGCAATTCATAGCATAAATATATAGAATGTATCAGGAATCTTTAGTTTACAAGCTCTGCCATGAACTGAAAAATTTTCATCACAATTTGAAAAATTTCATCACAAATTTTCATCACAAAAATGCCTCCATTTTGAAATGTATAGATTGAGAGTATGTATAGCTTTCCTGGTTGCTTATTGGGGTTGTTGTGAGAATGAAATTAAGTAAGCACTTGAAAGGCTCTAATGTATTACAGAAGACAGAGCACCATTAAAATGGTTTTTGACCATTTTATCCCTTTTACATGGATGCCACCTGGATATTCTCATCAGCATGTCTGACCAGTGCCTAAAAGTTAATACTTTTTTTCCATTAAAAAAA
>NW_005288983.1:0-529 GCF_000412655.1 Myotis brandtii
CATTAGATTCCACATATGAGTGAAATCATACAGTATTAGTCTTTCTACTATTGGCTTTTTCTGTAGTGGAAGCATGTAAAGTATCATTGCTGGCACTGAGGGCAGTGATTGGGCCTGATTGGTATTGATTTGCTTGATTTATTAAAGAAGTATTTTTTTCAGTTCTTACTATATATTTAGTATTATTTTAGGCTCTGTCATAAAACAGCAAACCTGATAGACAAGGTCCTTCCCATCATTGATTTATACAAGATAATTTCAAGTTGTAAAAATACTGTGAAGGAATTAAATTAGGTTAGGGAAGGCAGAATCCCTATACACTGTATTTGTCCTGGTAAAAATTATGGGTGGATCTGATCAGGAGGGAAAATTAATAAATTAAAATGAGACGATATAGTTAATCATATCTGTAGGAAGGGCATCTTATAAGAATTCATATATATTTTCATTCATATTTAAGAATATTTTGCATATTTTATTGGTAAAATGTTTTGTGTGATCAAATGAGATAAACATGTTTTAGAGAAGG
>NW_005288984.1:0-529 GCF_000412655.1 Myotis brandtii
ATAGGTCGATGCTCAGCCACTGAGCCACACTGGCCAGGCTCAGATTGCTCTTTTTTCTTTTTCCAAAAATGTACGAGATGGTCTGGGTGGCTGTTATGTGGGGGTTTGCCGACTCATCTCTCTACGTGTGTGTGTGTTTATGCCTGTTCTTACACTGTTGCCAGCAAGTCAAGAGCCCTGGAGGCAGACGCTGTTTCAGGTTATTGAATGAAGGTGATGTGTGCAGGGAGGGGAGAGAAACTACTTTCTCAGACCTGAGCTTGAGGTTATTTGATAACAACAAAAGCAAGATGTTGGGGAATTCACTTTGTGCCCAGGGTCCTTTGTCCATAAAGCCCCTTTCTTGGGACCAACCCCAAGTGACCCGTGTGGCCCAGGGGTGGGATGGGCCTGGACCTCAGGGGCAGGGCTCTCACCTTGGGCATCCCTGTGGCCCTCAGCTCCGTCCTCTGTGAATGGAGGTTTTACTCACCCACAGCCCCTCAGGGCCCAGCCTCCACCACTCTGCTGGGTTTGGCTCTGGGCATAT
>NW_005288985.1:0-529 GCF_000412655.1 Myotis brandtii
TTTCAATGAACTCTTAAATGAGAATGAGGCCAGGCACAACAAAAATGAGACTTTAAGCAAAATGTTGATAATCTGCATGCAAAGACACTAACAAAAAGTATTTCTTTGAACACTCCTTGTAGCAGGCCTACAATAATCTAAGTGAACTCATAGTTCTGACAGAACACTGGGAAGAAGGAAAGGAGACAGTGCAAGGCAAAGTCAGTAGATACAATTTCTTTCTGATCACAAGATGGAAATAACAAAATTTATTTTGCCGAAGCCAGGTAATTGGACAGAGGAGGATGGAGACCAAGCAAGATTATGATGGAGTCAGTGAAAGAAAGGCCAGAGGAGATGCCTGTACAAGGGCAGAAAGGGGAGGTCCTCTGTCGGGAGGGCCAAAGATGCAGCTATGCTTTGAAAGGATGACAAATAGTTGAAAAAGAAGAAGCAAACTGAGCTGCCTCAAAGAACAGACAAACCACCACCATCATTATAATGCCGTACAAAGCTACGATGCTCTTTATTTATTTTTAAATATATTTTT
>NW_005288986.1:0-529 GCF_000412655.1 Myotis brandtii
GTTTTGATTCCTGGCCACTGTCATCAGTTTGGTTCAAATAAACTCAGAAAAATTCTTACAGGTTTAGATGTTTCTTATGTTGACAATTCCATAATGCTTTTAGCACAAAGCTAATAAGTTTTAAAAATTAGTTTATGGATACTGGAATATTTTTATATTGTTTTTTTCAATATGGATACCTTGGAAGACTTTTCAATTAAACTGTTTTGCTACCAAATGCCAAATATTTATAGATGTGACATGTATAAGAAATCAATGTCTTTAAATTGAAAGTACAAAATATTATATGAGAAATAAAAAAGGAAAAGAATAAAATTCTATGGCTAACACAAGAGGTAAGTCGTGGCTGTGGTTTCCATTAACACATGACTAGAGAGTAATTTTCATGCTACAATGTAGGAGGTGGATGAGCATGAAGTCTCTGTTAGAAATTGCCAGACCTTTTAAATTAAGCTTTTGGTTTGATGTATAAGAATTATCACTAAAAAATTTGATAGCATATTTATTTAATCTATAATAATAAAAGCAT
>NW_005288987.1:0-529 GCF_000412655.1 Myotis brandtii
ACAGAGTTGCCTTGTAGAGAAAAGTATTGAAGCAGTTCCCTAGGTATGCTTTGGTCCCTGACATACACCTGATCTTGATGAGGCGCAGGCAGGGAGTCATTTTGTTTTTTCTGTCTCTTTTGTGCACATATATGCACACATCCAACTACTCTCATGCACTGCATCCAGATACACACACTACCCACACCCTACCCTCCAACCCCATGCTTATCTATATATAGGATATCTCTGGAAGGACCCTAAGAAGCTAGAAACAGTGACTACCTCATGGGATTGGAATAGAAGAGAATTTTTGTCCCACAAATCAATTGAGTTTTCTTTTAAGTTTATTATGATTATGGAACACCCTGTAAATGTGAAAGAATAGAGTCCAACAATATACACAGTGCATGAACCCATGGACACATTATACAACCTAAGAAAGAGAGTACAATATACACTGAAATCTCTAAGTGCCCTCTTTGATTTATCCCTTAGAAACAGTTTTGTTTGCTTTAAAAAAATTTTTTTATCTTTATTGTTGAAAGTA
>NW_005288988.1:0-529 GCF_000412655.1 Myotis brandtii
AATCTTCAATCAGGTTGTAAGAAAAACCAAATTCCAAGAGAGACAAGGATATAACATGAGAACACTTCCAGATCCAAATGTATTACATAGAAGGGGCTTAAGAAAACAGAGAGGTTAAATGACAATTTAACCAATTGATAATTTGTATGGAATCATGGAGAACAGGTTAGTTGTCAAACGAGATTAGAGATGGACTTATATGGTCTCACTCTTGACTATAAAGATAGGTTCTGGAAACTGTAATCAGTGATTTTAAAATTATTTCATCCACACACAAAAATTCCAGATTGCTATTCAACAAAGAAATGAGTAAAAAATACATGGTTTATTAAATGAAAAAATATAAGGCCAGAATCTTCCCTTCTGACAGCCTGGCAGACTAGAAATTTGAAAATGCCTTCTCATTCCAATATGACTAGATCTTGAATATGTTACAACAAACATATATTTAAACATATAACTGAGCTCAAAATAAGGAGAAATTCTTCCCAAAGTTAAAACAAAGCAACAAAAGCTAAAATAAAAAAAA
>NW_005288989.1:0-529 GCF_000412655.1 Myotis brandtii
TATAATAGTGTATGTCAACTGTAATTGAAAAATAAATAAACCATTAAAAAAATAAAGCACAATATTACAAACACAATTGTATCTGCATACGTCTTCCTAATCTCCGCTTCCTCCTAAAAATGGTATGTGTCAGTCCATGCATGTTTTCTTTTGACTTGGGATATATGATGTAGAAACATGCAAAATCATATGTGTACAGTGTGAAGAAGAATTATAAAGGAGATACCCATCTAACCATTAAGAAAGAGAACATTGCCAACTCTCTGGCAAGGGTTCCTCCCTGATGAAGGCACCTCCATGTTCCAGAGGTCGCCACTGTCCTCACTTTTCTAACAATCATTTTCTTGTTTTCCAAGCTTAACCACATGTGCCTGCATCTCTGGGCAATGCAGTGTAACTTTAGCTGTTTTGGGACTTTAAAGGAATGGAATATTATCCATGTCACTATTGATGAATAGTTAAATTATTTCTCAGTGTTGTTCTATGAACTTTATTTTTATGTCTCACATAAATCTTTTATATCAGATCA
>NW_005288990.1:0-529 GCF_000412655.1 Myotis brandtii
TAAGATGCTAGGCTTGGCTTTGAATCTAGGTCTCCCAGTTCTAGAGAGGTTTCTAAATCTATCAGGTTCCCCTCCAGCTGACGTCTGTAAGGCTCTGGGGGTCGGGGCTACGTGGGGCTCCCTCTGCTGTCCTCTGATCACCCCATCTCCTCCTTTCCCCAAACCCACCCGGGGTCAGATCCTAAGACAGTGGCCAGGACTGAGGCCCTCACTCTTTGTCGGAGGAGCTGGACCATCCCGGGCCCAGGAAAAATGTCTCTCCTAGAACGGCGGGGGAGGGGGGTGGGCACCGCCGGGGCCTCCCATCCAGGAAACCCTGGCCCCTGTGCCCGCCCTGGGACTCAGCCCATTGTGACTATTTCCAGCAGCAGTCAGTTCTACCCACTCAGCTGAGACCTAGGGCGACCCCAGGCACGCTCCAGGAATACTTACAAATATGAAGAAATTGAAAACAAACATCAGGTACTTCATGCAGCTCAGACAGTCACCTTCCATGGCTCCACCTGCAAAACAGCAAGGCTCCTCAGGC
>NW_005288991.1:0-529 GCF_000412655.1 Myotis brandtii
CGCTGAGGGAGAGGGGAAGAGACAAGGCATGAGTTTGTGGAGGGTGAATCTGGGATAGTTCTAATGATGGCTTCTCCACTTTTTTGCTGTGAGATCATGAACAAGTGGCTCTGCCCCTCTGAACCTCATTTTTTCTGTCTGTGAAATGAGGACTCCCCTTACCCGCCTTGTAGTGTGAAAATCCTAGATGGGTGTGCTTTCAAAAGTCATGAAAGCCTGGGAAGCCCAGCATTGTCATCGGTGCTGGGTGAAACCTGAAATCGGAGAATGACTCAAAATTCACACATGGGACAAACCCAGTGAGCGTAAAGTACAATGTGAGAAACAGACAGAATCCCTAAAAGACGTGGGGAAGGAGACCAAAAGGCCAGAAATTGGGTTTGCGTTCCAGCTCACTGCTGTGAGCTACACATGTTGCTCCATCCCTTTGCTCCTTGAGTGCCTCTTCTGTAAAATGGAGGTCAGAGGATCTATGTGGCAGCATTGCTTTGAGATAATAATAATAATCCTATATAATAAAAGCCTAATA
>NW_005288992.1:0-529 GCF_000412655.1 Myotis brandtii
GGAGACTTCATATCACTTCCTTCCCCCAGTGTTGGGGGTCATACAGTTTCTGGATTTTTTGGAATGCAGAATTGGGATATGAGGTCGCTAAGCAAGTGCCTCAGAGTGGCTGGCAGAAAGGGGGAGGGAGAGAAAGGTCCAAGTCACCGGAAGTAGGTCCCAGGAGAAAAGGAGCCAGAGCTAGAGGATCCGCTGTTAGAGGAATGGAGCACAAGGCAGGCTGAGAACGGGGAAATGAGCGAGGGAGACAGAATTCTCAGGGAGCAGAAAGGGAACGCCCTGAAATTGTAGGGAACTGGAGGACTGGGCAGCCTCGTGGATTTTGACAGGAGTCGTTGTGGACAGTACACTTGATCTCTTTTACTGTTCTTGAAGAACTGCAAGTCAGGATGAAAATCCCTGCTCCCAGCATGCTCTGCGGAGTGTGTGTGAGTCTTCCCAGGCTGGCCTCGCTCAGTGGCAGCCACAGAGGCAACCTTGTCCTTGCACGTGTTTGTCCTCTGCAAGATCCACCCGCCTTTTTTCTGCC
>NW_005288993.1:0-529 GCF_000412655.1 Myotis brandtii
GGGGCGCCCTCCTTGCCGTGTCTGTAGGAAGAGCACCCGTGGAGTGGACGGTAGACAGCCAGTGAGGCCATTGAGGGCCTTTTATGAACGTCACAGTTTTTGCATGGACTTCCCTGGGGAGACAGAGGGGCTTCAGCTTCCATCAGGCAGTCCCAGGCCCTGCCGTGAGCAGCACTGTCTCCTGGGGCTTGGGCTTGAACCAGAGAGGTGCCCGCTGGCCCCTTCCGTACCGCGGGAGGCCCAGCTCCATCCCTGGGCTGAAATCTCAAGACCAAGTGAAGGAACGAGGCAAAAACTCTTGCTGAGGCCGAGGCCTGGGCCGGGGACACGGGTTTAACTTGCGCCTGGAGAGAACGCCCGTTGGTGAGCGCCGTCCAGGGAGACCTGCTCTGGGGGTCTAGTCCCTGCGGAGCCCGAGCCAGATTAACAGCCCGGGCCAGCCAGCCAGCACTGGAAAAGGGAGGAGGAGGTTGTGTTCACCACCCTGACTCAGGCAGGTGTGGGGGTGCCACCGTGGGATCACCCTGCG
>NW_005288994.1:0-529 GCF_000412655.1 Myotis brandtii
GGCTGGTTGGGTAATCGCAGTTTTAGCAAAGACAATCCCTAACATCTGTAGAGAGCATTCCCCACCCGCTGCCAGGGTGTTCTCACTAAGCCACTAAGACCAGATCTTAGCAAGTTACTGCCCTGCTTAGAAACCTCTGCTGAGTCTCCATTGCTTTTGTGATAAAGTCCAACGTCCTTAGCCAGCATTTCAAGGGCTTCTCCATTTAACCACAACCTCCCTCTCCTTTCCTTCCTCCCTCCACTCCCCTCTGTCTGGGAGACCTCCACGCCCCCCACCCCCAGGCCTGACCCCCATAGCAGCATGCATGCTCTTCTTACCACACTGACTCAGTCTCTCCCCTTTATTAAAGCATAATTTACAAATAAAAACCATATATATTTAAGGTATAGAATGTGGTGTTTTGATACACATATTCTTTGTGAAATGCTTAAGAAAATCAAGCTATTTAACATTTCCATCAGCTTAATTACTTTTTTTTGTGTGTGGTAAGAACACCCAAGATCTACTGTCTTAGCAAATTTTGAGT
>NW_005288995.1:0-529 GCF_000412655.1 Myotis brandtii
AAATTCCTTTCAAACATGTTCTCATGTGCTAGCTGTTCCTTAAGGGTAGATTCCTGGGAGGGGAATTTTGGGGTCAAACAAAATGCGTTAAAATGCTTTGAAAGAGTTTGCCACCCTGCCCTTCAAAAAGACTTTATCAATTTATACCTCCAGCAGGAGTGTTTGAGAATAAATGTTTTTCCATCTCCTAACTAACACAGAACATTAATCTCTTAAATAGGATTATACCAGTTTAAGAAGAAGAATAAAAAACAAGCATGGCATAGTGAACTGGTTTTGACGGTTAGACTGACTTGGTGCAAATGCAAACCACCCCACAACCGTGCGCTGTGGGCCAGCTCTTTGGGCTCCCCATGCTTCCCTTTGCTTTCTTCACGTGGAAAAAAGACCGACCAAAGTCAGGTGTAAGGCTTAGATAATTAGTGCAAGCCAGACCCTTAAAGGGTGACTAGCCAGTAGCAAGCATTCAACAGATGTTCAGTATACTTATTATTATTAACTAGAGGCCTGTTGCACGAAAAGATTTGTG
>NW_005288996.1:0-529 GCF_000412655.1 Myotis brandtii
TGCCCTCCTGGTTCACAGGTGGACGTCCGCTCAAGCACTCAGCCACACCGGCAGGGCACATGTGCCTTTGAAGACTCCTCTTCCTTTGAGGTAGGAGGGAAGGAGGGGAGTATCGGGGAAGAAGCAGAGCTATTTTGAAGTGAATACTAGGAAGAAGGACAGTGAAGTAGCTCAGGCTGTCTTCCTCCTCAGCATCGCAATATTCCTGTGAAGAGCAATTCCCTTACTTGCCAACATGTGGCTTTGGTGGGTTCTGCCCACCAGGCCTGGCCACATAGAAATTCCCCCACGCTAACCACAGTGGAGGGTGCAGGTTGGGTTTCACGGGTGTGATGAGGGACGAGGCAGGTGTTAAAGACCATGTCCACCTGAAGCTCATGCCCACCTGGAGCTGTGGGCACCTGTGTGTGCTGTGTGGGGAGAGGCTGTCTGAGAACGTAACCAACACAGGAGGGCAGAGCAGAGAGACTGAAAGACAGCACCCCAGACATGGTTTGTGTCCCTGATGCATCCTGGACTGAAGCCAGGA
>NW_005288997.1:0-529 GCF_000412655.1 Myotis brandtii
TGTCTGAACTATCCCAGTGACCTCCTCTGGGTATCTGCACTGCCATGTGCTATCAGCCTTCAATTCACTTTCCACATTGTGGCCACAGTGATCATTCTAAAGTGGCCTTCTGATCAAATCCCTCCACCACTGCGGGAGCTTTCCAGTGCCCTTTAGGTGACTTCAGGTAAGGAGGGAAGTGCTCTGTGGGTAACCTCCTTCATTGTAGTTGTCCTATCCACCATGAGCCTCTAATGACCTCTCATGTCTCATCTTCAGGGGCCCCCACCCTATGCCCATTTTACACTGTGGAAATAGTAAAGTTCTTGGACTTTTTTTCAGATACGTTATACTCATCTCACCTCAGGGACATAGATTATGACTTTTCTTTGGCCAGTACAAGTTTGTTCTTATTCATTCTTCAGAGTTGATTTGGACTTCATTTCCTCTGGGAACCATTTCTTACTCCATACATCAATATAATAAAATCTGTTACTTTTCATTATAGTTATTTATTTAACCATCTGCCTTTATTTGTAGGTTGTGATCT
>NW_005288998.1:0-529 GCF_000412655.1 Myotis brandtii
TTCGGGGACGGAGAGGGTGGGCAGGCTCTACAGCACTGCCCTGGCAGTCCTCCATCTCTCTTCTTGGTCAGGTAAAGGACCGGCACCATTCACATGCTCCAACCCGGACTCCTGACTTTTCCCAGCAAACTCGGGGGGTTTCCTGTCCTCTCTCCAATCTGATGGCCTTTCCCATGTTCCCAGGCGAGGTCCTGCCCTGTCTCCTCACCCTGACTCCCACGGAGCATGTCCACAAGTGCCATTACAGCAGCTCGCTCCTCTTGAGCATGTGCCCGGCGAGGAGTTTCCTCCCGTCGCTCTGGTACCAGACCGGGCCTCAGCACCCTGGGGAGATGGTCCTATCCCTTCTGAGGATGAGGTCTCCTCTCTGGCAGTTTCCTGTAGTGTGTGAACCTGCCTGGTGACCAGTCAGCTGGTGGGAATGCTGCTCCCTGCTCCCTGCTCCAGCTTCCCGGATTTAGATGATTTAATCCCCCTTTGCTTCCTTATGTTAATAACGAGCTCTCTTCCTCACGCTAATAACTACCTA
>NW_005288999.1:0-529 GCF_000412655.1 Myotis brandtii
AGACATCTGTAATACATTCAACAATAAAGATAAATTTCAAAACAAAACAAACAATTATGGGTTCCCCAAAGTACCACACATAGGGGTAGGGAGAGCCAGAGGTAAACCTGCCTCCTCAACCTCAGGGGACAGCAAGGAAAGTTACGTTGGAGAAGAGCAGAGCAGGAGGGGACACAGCCACCTCTGAGTTGTACCCGGCCTCCAGGCCCCTCTGAATAGATGAAACTCAAATTCATATTACCTGAGAGGTTCTGAGCCAGGCCAGTAAGCCAGGAGGAGTGGAATAGGGAAACTGAGACCGGTACCTAAACAAAATGACAGAGCAATTTACAGCAGATAGAGAAGGTCACCTCCTAGAAATAACATCTGGGCTTCAGCTGTACTTCAGCCCCAGGCCCAGAAAAACACCAAAACCAGGTGGGTGACACCCAAACCATCTGCAATGAAAAAGATGCCACACAGACCAATCAGTAAAGACCTCAACCCTAAAAGAACACACCTAGAAAACTGATGAATATTCTGTTGAAAC
>NW_005289000.1:0-529 GCF_000412655.1 Myotis brandtii
CGCGGGCCGTAGTTTGCCCACGGCTGCTCTAGGGAGACCTTTAGTAGATATAGAGGCCTGGCTTGGCTTGGGAAGTTCTTTGAGATGGAAAAGCATTTGTCAAGTATCAGTTAACTGTCTTCTATGGCAGTGGTTCTCAAAGTTTGGTACCAATACCAGCAGCAACAGCATCACCTGGGAACTTGCTAGAAAGACAAATGCTTAGGTACCACCCCAGACCTACATGAAACAGAAACTCTGAGGTGTGGGTCAGCACTCCATGTTTTAACAGGCCCCTCCAGGTGATTCTGAGACCATTATTCTAGGACATATTTTTTTCTCTTGGGCTGCTGCATACCTGGGGATGTGTTTTTATTGAAATCTAGTAGTGGGAGAAACAATTACATGTGTCAGGGTCCTGTGGAAATGTTCTGTCAGCTAATGTATTTTATTTTCGTCTGTTCTTGATAAGGTACTGCCAGGTTATTCCTAATGAAATAAAAGCTAGAGTTTCATAATGTGAGAATCTGAGGGCTTAGTGCTATACAAA
>NW_005289001.1:0-529 GCF_000412655.1 Myotis brandtii
AAGAAAATATATCGCTGAGTACAGTGTTTTTGGTGGGCTTCCATTTTTACAGTGAGCCGTGCGTGTCCTCTGGGAATAGTGTGAGCATTTCATTCTCTGTGTGTGAGGGATACGAAAGGAGACAGGCTGTCTTTCCTCTCTGCCACATAACAGAGCTCACTGACCCTCGGAGGCCGTGTGGCTGAAATGGCCCGATAGTTGCTGTTAAGGGTTAATCATTGCCTGAGTAAGCAGAGGCAATGCTGAAGGACCAGGCGGTATCAAAACATGCTGCCTGAGACTCACACTTAGTAAGGAGGCCTCATGTCTTAGCTAGCTGGGGTGTACCTTTATGATCACTGCACAAATCGCCCATTTCCCTTGGGTTTCCCAGGCTCTGAAATGTGCCTGTGCGATGCAAAGGGCTCGTTCATGTTGAAACAGAAGGGAGTGGGGGATGGATGTTCTCCTGTTTTATTGAGGCAGGAAGTTCCAGAACAGACTGAGACATGATCCAAAAGGAGAGAGAGAGAGAGAGAGAGAGAGAGAG
>NW_005289002.1:0-529 GCF_000412655.1 Myotis brandtii
TTTAACAGCCTTTGAACGTGGGATATGTATATATACAGTATATGATAATTAATGTATCTGGATTTTAAAGTGTTGTTTTTTTCTTTTTTATATATGTAAGATAATGAATACATTGATCTTTTTTCCTGACACTTGAACTGAATTCCAAATAGCGTAACATTTTCTAGATGAACTTTTCTCAATTTGAAATAATTAATCACAGCTTGTTGAAGTAATTAATTTCAGTTTGTCACCAGTAATGGTCTGTGTCCTTCCTAATTAAGAGACTAATTCAGGAAAACATGTGAAGCAGTCTAATCTGGCACATAATTAATTAGTGAGAACTGTCATTTATATGTATTCTTTTGGGCAGCTGTTGAATTCAACCTGAAGGGATTGATACCCATATATGGTTTTGAGGTCTACATGTTGGATAAGGTGAATAAATAATCACAGATAAAATACAAGACCAAAAAGAAAGCATAAGGCAATGTATTATGTAGGTGGTACAATTTTTAGGTCTTTGGTTTTACTTATTTTCTGTCAAAAA
>NW_005289003.1:0-529 GCF_000412655.1 Myotis brandtii
CTCAAGGTCTAATTGTCTTTGAGTATGTGGATTTTTAACCATTCCTTTTGTCACTTATTTCAGTGGTGGGTTTTTGTTTTTTTCTGTTTAAATAAATGCAATACTTGTATTTTTTTTCAACCAAGTCAATTTTCAATTCAATTGAGTCTTACCTTATGGCTCAATTATATACTTCTTGGAGTGTAGTGATCAATTTAGTCTCTAGAGATTTAATTGAAAAACACAGAAATTGATAAAGGAAAGGTGTGCCATTATGCATTGGAAGAGTCAGACCATCTGTTCTTTCAATGTATGAATTAGTTCATCAGACTAAAAAATTCCTCAGTGCTACTTTCTGAAACTATGTTCAGGGATACAACATCTGCATTTCTAATTGCCATGTTTCAACTTATTTTTCTTTCTATAATATCAGTTTGGGTTGAAAGTGTTAGGCATTTGAAATAACCAATGGATAATTTTTTTTTATTTTTTAATATATTTGTATTGATTTCTGAGAAAAAGGGAGAGGGAGAGAAAGATAGAAACATCA
>NW_005289004.1:0-529 GCF_000412655.1 Myotis brandtii
AGAAAAATGTCTAAAGATGGACTTCTCAAAAACAAACATACATTCATGAAGCCCTTTAGTTGTGAACAGGGTAGAGCACCATATAGCAGCTCTGACTTTGCTTTTATGCTGGTGGATTGTAAATTTTCTGAGAATTAGACCATGGCTTTGTTCCTCTTTGTTGCTGCAGCAAATAGCATAGATGGAGTTTATAAGCTGGAGCTTAATTAAGAAAAGGATGACAAGGAAGTCCCCAGTGCTTATGAACTGTGACCACAGAAAGCACGGAGTGTCAAAAGCAGAGCATAGATGTGTCATAGTAAGTTTGTGGTTTAGTGAAGGACAGTGTTTCATTTTTTAAAAGTTGAGCATATTGAGCATTAGGTTTATAAAGCCTTTGGAGCTATTTCTGCAGGAGGGTCTGGAAAAGTGTGTTTGCTCAGGTAATGAGATATAATCCATATATTTTCTTTAGTCAGTTTCAACCCCCCACAAAGCATCTTTCTCTTCATCAGTGTGAAGTTTGTAGATATGTAATGTGTCCATGTCA
>NW_005289005.1:0-529 GCF_000412655.1 Myotis brandtii
CCCATGCACAAATTTCATGCACCAGGCCTCTAGTTGCTATTATAGTGAAAATGTGTTGAGTACTTACTCTGTCATGCACTATGCCAAGTTCCTCATATTGATTATCTCATTTTATCCTTGCAACTATTTATGAAAGTTATTATTATTAATCCCCTTTTTGCATAAAAGAAAAATGAGGCTCAAGGTCACACTTCTGCTTAGTGGCAGAGTCAAAATTTGAACCCAAGAATCCATTATTGTACATGCCACCTGGATGAAAACTCTAGTAATTAAAGCCTACGGCATTCGATTTCAAAGAGTCCTAATGTGGTTTTAGAAAACAGGTGTGCCTTAATTTGTTCAATCAATATACTCCTGAAAAATTCAATAAAAAATGAATATAAACATCCTAAAGGCAAGGGCCATGTCCTTGTTCCATCTACAGTATTTAGCATTGTGCCTGGCACATAGAAGGCCTGCAACAAACATTTGTTAAATGAATGGATGGGTGAATACAATGCTACGGCAAAGTCCAAGCGGCGGGAAGACA
>NW_005289006.1:0-529 GCF_000412655.1 Myotis brandtii
AAGTTTCCGGGACTTCAAGTGTTTCTTTCGGCACTCCTCTTTTTAAAGAATCCCCATTGGCCTGAATAATTTAAAACACTGACCTGGGGTCTTGGGAAGAGATGATGTGGTTTACTTTCATAGTCTCCATATTACACTTCTAGTCTGGTCTTCCACTTCATACTTCCATGTAGCCCTTCATTCAGCCACACTGACTACAGTCGTTCCTCCTTATCCCTGGGGGAGGCCTCCCAAGACCCCCAGTGGATGCCTGAATCCACAGATAATACCGAATACACCGTGCTTTTTCCTATATGTGCATACCAATGATACAGTTTAATTTAAAAACTAGGCATGGTAAGAGATGAGCAACAATAATAAGATAGAACAATTATGACAATATACCGTTATAAAAGTTATGTAAATGTGGTCTCTCTGAAAATATTGTATTTTACTCACCCTTCTTGTGATGATGTGAGATGATGTAGTGCCTTATTAAGTTGAGAACTTGCACTTTTTCGCCTAAAGGAAGCACTTCACGGCTTCTCTT
>NW_005289007.1:0-529 GCF_000412655.1 Myotis brandtii
TCCATAATGTTTCTGTCTCTATCCCTCTCCCTTCCTCTCTGTCTAGAAATGTATATTTTTTGAAAACGAATCATATCATTAGGACTTTACCCGGGGTGGCTGAAACATTTCAGAATGATGTCTAGAATGGTGACAAAACTATTAAGATTCTTTAAGCTTTAAACATGAAACTCCAGTGAACATTATGGTCTCACTTATCCTGATTGCCCTGCATGGCTGGGAGTGTTCCATTGCTGTGTGGACCATGCCAGCCCTTCGTACAGTGCTGGAAACTGCATTGCTGTGCCATGTTCTGGAAGCAAAGAGAGAAATAGCACAAGCCTATCTTAGGAGGAAGGACAAGTCTGTCTCTGCCAGCTACTCCAAGCTTTGGTGTTCTCATCTGTAAATGAGCAAGGCGGTTGGGTTAAGTATTTTTAAGATTTATTTTTTATTATTGAATCATTATAATTCTATGATTCTATCATCTGTTTTTTTTAAAAAAATGCTTTTATTGATTTTACAGAGAGAGGAAGGGAGAAGGAGAGAG
>NW_005289008.1:0-529 GCF_000412655.1 Myotis brandtii
TCTCCATGATGATACTCAATAAGCAAAAACTTACTGCAGACATCTGCAATGCCATTTAAAATTTTGAGAAGAGAAACAAAGCAACAGACATGATACCATCATAGAGATTTTATATGTGTACCTTATTAATGTATGTATATATAATGATATACACACACATAACACACAAGTAAAATGAATACAATGTAAATTAAATACAGATAATCACTTTGAATTATAAATTCATTATAATCCACTTTATTATATTATTTAGACCCAGATTTGTTATTCTCCATAATACATATCTTTAAAAATAATTACGCCCTATCAAGTTCTGATAAAATTTTTGTTTCATTTTAAAATCAAAAATTTCATGCAAGAATTTTTCATACTATACACACCCATATGACTTATTTAAGGATTTATATTTTTCTTCTTTCTAACATGACAAGTTGAAACTCACATCTAAATAGATAAAGGCAAACAGCATGCACTTATTTCACTTTAAAAAGATCTATTTTGAGATAATCTTTAGAAATACACTGAAAAA
>NW_005289009.1:0-529 GCF_000412655.1 Myotis brandtii
ATCTTAAATGTGTAATACTGTGCAGCCAAAAAAAATTGTATTTTTCTTTCTGGCACCACTCAGTAAGCTGAGAAAGTGGGACCTCAATTTATTTTTCATGTGTAGGAAGTGCACACCATAGGTGAGAAAATTATGTTCATTTTCTAACCAGAGATCTTACGGCAGAAGTTCACACCTTTTACTAACGAGTAGACTTTTTATACATAATCATCTGGAGTCATCGAGCCAATCAAGTCACTTCATGGAATGCACATGAGAGATGCAGTGTCACAGTTTCAGTGCCTGGCAGACAGTTATGAAAACACAAAGCCAGGAAATTCATGTTGATAGTAGCACTTGGGAATTAAGTGCTGAAATTCTTACTGCTTCATAATTGGATCTTGGCACCTCCTCTTAATTTCCTCTGGATAGAATATAGCACTACTAGCAAGTGGCATACTACAGTGTTACTTGGAGCTTTGGTAAGTGGCAAATTGCCACTGACACTACTGGTGTTTTTTTGAATATATTTTTATTTATTTCAGAGAGG
>NW_005289010.1:0-529 GCF_000412655.1 Myotis brandtii
CTGGATTCAGAAGGGGCTTGTTGTGTATGCACACTGAGCATAAACAACTGCAGTAGCACTGAGCTTTATGAACAAAGGCCTTTCTCATATGTATCACTAGTGCTATAATATAATGAAACAAAGAGTTTCTTCATATATTTTCTTCTACAATCCTATAAAAAGTGCTACCCACTTACCCTGGCTGGTATGGCTAAGTGGGTTGGACCATTATCCTGTGCACTGAAAGGCTTCAGGTTTGATTCCTATTGGGGGCACCTATGTGAGGCAACCAATTGATGTTTCTATCACACATCAGTGTTTCTCTCTCTCCCCTCCTTTCTCTAAACTTAGTAAAAAAAAACATTTTTGGGTAAGGATTGAAAAAAAAAAGTGCTTTCTACTCAAAAACAGCTTTAAACTGATGGCAATTTTAAGTGGTCCTGTGTTAAATTTAGCATACAGCCATCCATTACTTTGGTTCCTAATAAAACTTTGCCTAGAGTGATCAGGAATTTTTGGTTGCAGATGATATATCTCACAGCAATAACAA
>NW_005289011.1:0-529 GCF_000412655.1 Myotis brandtii
CGCAAGGCCTCCTCCACAGGAGGATTTGTATTGATTCTGGAGCAGCCGCAGGTCCTGGCGCCTCAGGACGATCTCATTTTCAGCTGTAACTGCATCCCCGCTTCTCTCCAGCTTCTCTCCAGCCCGAGGCCGGCCGCCGTTCACGGGCTGGGAATTAACCACACGCGGGCACCACAGCCTCTCAAAGATCGCAGAAAAGCAATTTCAGAAAAGAATCCCTTTTTCTCGCTTGGTGGCTTTCCGTGTGGGAGAAAGGAACAATGATGAGTGACATCAGAGCTATTCTGGGGCCCTGGTGGGGCGGGAGGAGCGGGCTCAGCTCCCTGGGGACGCCGGCCTCCCCAGCTCTCCACCCTGGGGACGGGGGTCTGGCTCCCGGGAGCTGCTCCAGACCCGCGTGACCATGACCTTGTTGTGCGTGAGCGTCCTCGGGGCACAGGAACACCCCATGGAGCCGCCACCACAATCCTCTCATCACAGGCAGGAAGCTTGGCCGGGAGAGGGGAGGGGACTTGCCCAGACTCACCAG
>NW_005289012.1:0-529 GCF_000412655.1 Myotis brandtii
ATATAAGTGAGATCATGTGATACTTGTTTTTCTCTGATTAGCTTATTTCGCTTAGCATAATAAAGTTTTGTAGCTCAAACGTACCATTTTCTCCTATACCATCATTTCCCATGTGGCCACATGCTATTCCATTGTAGTAATGTACTGCAGATTACTTAACAAATTCTCTATTATCGGGCATTTAGGTTATTTTTAATATGTCACTGTAATAAGTACAGTAATGCTTCAATAAACATTCTTATATGTATCTTTGTGGGTAAGCAGGATTTATTTCTTTCAGATAAACTCCCAGGAATAATATTGCTGGTTTAAAGGAAAGACAATAGGGATATTGCTATAGGTGTCGTTAAATTGCCCTGCTGAGAGTTTGAAGCAATTTATATTTAAGCTTTCTTATCTTTATTTTATCCCCTTTTACAACTTTTATTCTAAATCCATCTTACCCCCTCTTAGGAGAAAAATTTGAGCCAAGAAAGGAAGCATAAGAAGACTTTAGGAAGGACTGCGTGTAGAGGGGGTCATACAGCAG
>NW_005289013.1:0-529 GCF_000412655.1 Myotis brandtii
GCACACTGTTGCAAACCACTGGTCCAGAGGCCGAGGCAGGGGTTCCGTGAGGAGAGAGTTTTGCTGCTTTCCCACACTTCACTACGGGAAGGCAAAGGACTAACCATTCATTGAGCATGTATCATTTATTCTTCACGGTTGCCCTGAGAGGTTCCTGTTTCTCATTCAAGCAAGTTAGAGTTGAAGGTGATAAGGTTCAGAGAAAGTAAGTAAATTGCTGGAGGTTCCCCAAGGCAGTAGGGAAATGGCTCTGAAGCCAGCATCTTCTGTAAGCTAATAGCACCTAAATGTCAAGCATTCCCTGCAGTGTCTGCCTCAGAAACTTTGTTATATCTGAATATCATACTAATAAGACATCCCTTAAATCAACTCACTTTTTAAATTTAAAATATTTATCTAGAAAGGAAACTACCATACATAAAAATCCAGTGTCAGTGGCCATAACCAGAAAGTAACTATAGACGTCTCCATGGGCAAAATGCTTGTCCTTTGGCACATCTTGAGCCGATTTCCACCTCATTGTGATTTT
>NW_005289014.1:0-529 GCF_000412655.1 Myotis brandtii
CATGACGGTTGCAATCGGCTCCCCTGGCCTGAGGAGTGGCACCCGTCCGCTTGCAGAATTCTGACCATCAGGACACGTGGCTCCTTTTTTCTTTTTTTTCCTATTTATTAATTTTTCTTCCACGTGGCTCCTTGTAGAACCTGGTGAAAAGTTTCCCCTCGACAGCGCTGAACGTTACGTGGGGCCCCCTGGGAGCCCCCCAAAGACAGCGGAGCTGCCAGAGCGAGGGAGCCCTCCTCGGGGTGACTGACCTCTGTTCTCAAAAGACACGCAGGCCACACATCAGGGACACGGAGCCCTGCCCTGGTCCCAGGTCTGGGGCGGCAATGCAGGTTCGGCAGCGTCGGGAACGAAGATACCGTCCTGACCAGCTATGGTGCTGCCCGGGCACTGGGAATGCCAGGGGACACTTTGTAAAGTATATGATTGTCTAACCGACAGTGATGCACCCGAAAGGAACACAAAGCAGCATTCGATGGACTTGCCCTTCCACCTCCTGGCCGCCGGCCGTGGATGGTATTTCAGCCCC
>NW_005289015.1:0-529 GCF_000412655.1 Myotis brandtii
AGAGAGAGAGAGAGAGAGAGAGAGAGAGAGGCTGTCCAAAAATAAAGCGGATTTGCCCAAAATACAATGCAGTGTTTTATGTGACAGTAAAATTGTAGCCTGGGCTGCTTCCCTGAGGACAGCTCACTTAGAAATAGAGCAGCAGAGGCAGTCAGTAGGAAAAATATTTCCATCTTCATTTGAAAGATTAGCACCTTGTTCCTTTTTGTTACAAAATTGGAAATAAAACCAGCTTCCTTGGTTTGCATAAGGCATGAAGGAAGAGCAATGGGATTTAAAGTGCTGCATCCCACTGGTACTAGCGGTGTCTCTAGCATCTAACCAGCTCCCTCCATCGGCTAAAATGACCCAAAGCATCTGCATGGTAGGTTTTCTATTCATGATGCCTGGTTAGGCTTGGGTTTCTGATGTCTCGAGGCAAACAGTGGTATCAACTTGTGGTGCCTGTGTTTGGACAGCAAAATGCATTACCCCCTGCACAAGCCAAAAACATCTGCAAGCAGGATGGTGGGCAGCACAACACATCTCG
>NW_005289016.1:0-529 GCF_000412655.1 Myotis brandtii
TGTAAGGAAAATAATCCTGAGTGAATTAAGAAGATGTATCAAATATAACCAACAAATATTTTTATAAAACATATTTTCATAGATGCAAATAAATATAGGATGTTGCTTATGATTTTAAAATCTTACACTCTATTTGGAGATATACTATTTCAATAGTTAAATAAATCATTTAAATAATCGGTAACACAAAGTTAGACATATGCCACAGGAAACATTTTAATAAATGCTAGGTGAACTCTCAGACACTGCCGTGAGAGCAGTGGAGGGATAAGTAACTCTCAGAGCTGCTGCGGAAAATCTTGAGCATGGCAGTAGGGAGACTTATAGATACTAATCTCTTGCAAATTGGAATGCAATGTTAACTAAGTGAATACATTTACTCTGTAACTCTGAAAGCTGAAACTGTTGTCTATGAGAGAGATTCCCCTTAATTAGTTTCATAAATTTAAGGAAGTATAAAGATTTACTTAAATGACATTTCTTTTTTCTTTATGTTAATCCTCACCTGAGGATATTTTTTCCATTGACT
>NW_005289017.1:0-529 GCF_000412655.1 Myotis brandtii
CCCCCCCCCCCCCCCCCCCCCGCCCTCCTCATTTCTGGGACTTACTGACACCAGCATCCCCATGCAGCTCCCGGCCTAACTGGCATGATTCCATTACATCTGCTGGTTCTTTCCCATAATGGAACACCCAGCCTGGTGGTCCACGCCCGGCTGCCAGGCCACAGCTGAGAAAGGGGCCTCCTGGGAGTGTGTGTTCCTCGAGAAGAACAAAGAGGTAGGCAGCAGCCTAAAATAGACATGGAAAAACACCGCTTTTTGTTTTCTCTCTGGAAGGGTGGCTGAGTGATCCACAGCGGGGGGCCCAGAATGTCTGTACTGAAAACACTGTTATTATAAGACAGCCAGAGGAAGGAGCTGGGAGCCGAGGGTGTTGGTGGAAGACACCACCCCTGTCATCCCCGTATGCACTCCGGGCTTGATATCCAGGATGATTATCACTCTCCCTTCCCCACATCTCTGCTCACTCTGATCATGTCCCTTTCCTTGCTCCAGAATCACCTGTGGCTCCCCATTACCCTCCGGAGAAGTT
>NW_005289018.1:0-529 GCF_000412655.1 Myotis brandtii
GAGAGGGAGGAGAGTATGTTTCTGCTTTGTCCTTTCACCATATCAAGTTATCCCCTGTAATTGGAGCTAAATCTTGCTGGTAACTAACAGAACATCCACCTTATTTGTCTCACCAAGGGGGGAGGTATTCTACACCAATTCCAGCATTTACTGGTTGAGGGCTGCTCTGGGTGGTGAATATTGATCCTCTGACATTTCTGGCCTGCCTTGTGCAACTACATGGTGGGACCTGGCGGAGTATGTGCCAGCTGCCAAAGAAAGTCCTTAGGCAAAGAGATGTGATCTTGGATCTGGAAGCTGTGTCTGTGTGCACACAGTGGTAACATCTGAGGAAGGAGGAGCAGGGCACTGGTGGTGACTGTAATATATTATTAGACAAACGTAAATAAATATATTTTCCTTCTCAAGGAGTTTCCATTCTGGGTAGGGGGACACGGCATAAATGTAAAGAGTTAAATTACAATACTAGATTATCTGAGGCAGTGTTTTCACGAGTATGATACATGGGCACCACGTCCCACCAACTGCT
>NW_005289019.1:0-529 GCF_000412655.1 Myotis brandtii
AAAAAGACAAATTGACATATCTGACAGATAACCATCAGTATAAGAGAAGGGAGCATTCAGAAGACCAATTTTCAGCTCCCAAGACCATTTATTTCACACTTCTGTCATCTCTGGTTGCATTTCCAGCAATCTGTCAACAGTTTCTATCTGCCAAAGACACACATTTAGCATTCAGAAGGAAAGATAAAGGATATCCAGCTCAGCGCCTATGGAGTTCAGGTTAGGCTCTAAAAATAAGACGATTTGCATATTCTCAAGGAAGAACAAAAGCTAATCAGACCATTTTTCAAATGTGCAAGTTTTGTGTTTTACAAAGCAAGTGACTGGCATGTGAAGCGATCTGTTGATATCTCAGTTCATAAGATTCAAGCATTTCTTCATTTGTGTATTAACCTCCTAATAAAGAGGAGTGTTAGGGACTGGGAACTGAAGGATGGATAAGAAATGGTCCCTGCTGGGATGGGGGTGGTTAGAGATCAACCAAATGACTTATATGCATGCATATTCGCATAACCAATGGACACAGACA
>NW_005289020.1:0-529 GCF_000412655.1 Myotis brandtii
AAAAAAAATGGTATTAATGGATTTTGAGGTACAGATGAAAAAACAAACCAATAGCGGATATATAAAATCTTGCATCTTGGTGAAATGCTAGTTTCAAGCCAATGGTATTCTCAAGGTTGGTAGTAGTTGCTTCTACGAAATGCAAAGGCTTGAATAAATTTTTTTACTTCAGCATTATTGAATATTTATAGTCAGGTTCTTCAAAATGAGAAACTTTTTCTATATAAAAAACCCTTATTCATTTTCAAAATGAATTGGTCATCTAAAGTCACTTGAAACTGTGCTATCCCCTTTGAAAGAAAACTATCAATATTATGGCATGCTTACAAATTTGGATGTCATTTAGTTCAGATAAATTTTGTTATAATTAATAACAGTCTACATTTTCTGAACACTGTACATTGCAGAATATTTCACATATGTTATTATAGTGGATCCAAACAAGAGTCCCAGCTTTTTATACTCCATATATCAAATGAAAAGCATCATTTAAAATTGAAATATCTACAATAATAAAAGGATAATATGC
>NW_005289021.1:0-529 GCF_000412655.1 Myotis brandtii
GGAGGCAGGTCACTTCCTCACATCTTGCACAAAAGTGTCAGGAGAGTAACAAGTCTTAGCGGCATGTTACCAATTCCATTACACTTCCCATGAAACATTGCCTCTGGGACAGACAAAGGTAAGGGCAACAGGAGAATCCTGGGGGATCACCATTTCCTGCCCCTCACCTCCATCATCTGTGACAAACAGCACTCCCTTCCCTGTGGCTATGCGGAGCCCACCCTGAGATTGAGGAGGACCACATGCTTGTGGAAAACAGCTGCACAATGAGACCATCTCCCACTCTTAAATAGGAGGGTCTAACCTGCCGTATATCAGTAACTTGTGTCCTTTGTCTTTTTTTATAATTTAGGTTTATCAATTTTGCTGATCTCTCAAATATCATTGATTTTCTCTATCGATTTTGTGTTTTCAATTTCCTTGCTTTCTGGGTTTTTTTTCTGCTTACTTTGAATTTAATTTGCTCTTCTTTTTCTAGTTTCTTTTTTTTTCTTTTTAAATTCTTTATTGTTTAAAATATTACATGTAG
>NW_005289022.1:0-529 GCF_000412655.1 Myotis brandtii
ATGTAAAACAGGTGACAGAGAAAGGTCAGAGAACATTGTTCTGGGTGGTCACTTCCCAAACAGGAACAAGCACATGCCTTTTGTTCATCACTGTATCTCCAGTACTATCACTAGTATATTGCTGGCACTCAGTAAATATTTGTAGATTGTCTGATCCCTCAACTCAACTTCGTCATGGTTATCATGGAGCCACTAATACAGATGGGAATATATAATCACTCAAGTGTGTTGTGTAGGAAAAAGATTTAAAATCACAGCCTTTACTGGGGGCAGACCACCTGCCCTCTGGATCCTGAAGCCTGTCTCTTTTCTGGAATGTGTAACTGACAGGTTCTAAGAACTGTGATCATTTTTGAACACCACCAAGGTGCGGTACACTCCCATCTTGCTCTGGAGATGGGTAACAAATTTTGATGGTTTCCCAAACCATGTGTGGCTTGTCACCAATTTTTCTCTGCCCTGCCACGCTCACGGCATTGCTGGACAGAATGAGGTGACATCTGTCAGGCCTATCAGTAGCAATTAAATT
>NW_005289023.1:0-529 GCF_000412655.1 Myotis brandtii
GAAATCAATAAAAATATATTTTAAAAAATAAAAGGCTGGTTGATGCCAATATACTTAATTGTCTTTGTATTTTGGGTTTGGGGGCCTATCTTACTGTATTTATACAATGCTAGTGTTCTTGTGATGGTACCAGAGAAAGAAATTATCTGGATGCCTTTAAATACAACATGGAAAGCCTTCAAATCACCATTTGATTTCTTCTCTTTTGTAGGTTCTTTATAGTTCAGAGAACACTTTCACATAAAATATCTCATTTGACTTTTAGAACAACCTCAGGTAAGGCAGTTCACATTTCTCTTGGAGAATATAAGACCCAAAGAGGTGTGATGGTGTGGCCAGGGACACAAGGAGGAGAGGAAGAACTGGAACTGAACTCCATTCTCTTTAACTGAAGGCCAGAGTTTTCCATTTCATCCCATGTCTATCCATTCATCCCTCCAACCATTCATCATCAATTCATTCAACAAAAAGTTTTGAGTGCCTATCATGAGCCAGGCATTGTACCAGGTACTGTGCAAATAGAAATACG
>NW_005289024.1:0-529 GCF_000412655.1 Myotis brandtii
TTTATAAAGTTGTTGGAAGCATTAAATTAGATAACATGTGAAGTCTTTCACACATAGCAGGCACACTATTGATTGTTATTCTCTGTTTTCTGCAAGAAATTGCTCTTATGTATTCACAGATTTCTTTATGGCTCTATGGATGGCAGTCCCCACATTTTTTAAATACTGTAGAAACTACCTTAGTCATTTGAATGATTGGGGTGTTTTGGGATAAAAAATTCAAAGTTAATAATAATTCAAAGGTTTCAGGCATGAGAGATTGAATGGATAGTTTAGTCCTTAAAGTATCTGGAATTAACCTAGAATTCCAGTGTTTCAGCTATTGATAATATAATTACAAAATCAGCAAATCTTATTAATATTGAGAAGCAGAGCTCTTTATAAGTATACATGGAAAAATATCACCCCTACATGAAATGAATGATGGAAATAACCAGGTAAATATAGTAATAACTATTTTTCTGTTTAATTATTTCATCTAATTTTATTTTTAATAAATGAATAAATTGATGTACTATTTATAACTATG
>NW_005289025.1:0-529 GCF_000412655.1 Myotis brandtii
AAAAAATCAATAAAATATATTTTAAAAAAGAATGAATCATTTCTGGCACTTTATAAATGAAAATGTATTTTACTAATAATGTAAAGCAATTTTCCACTTACCATGGAATGACATTGAAATTATGAGAGGACATTTTATTTTTTTAAATGTCTGCTTTTTTTTCCACATGAGATGACAAGTGCTTTCTTAGCATTCTAATTGCTACAAAATTCTGAGTTAATTATGAAAGCTTCCAAACAGCCTTTTCCATGAGCTTCAGAAGGAAACTAAAGTAAGCTTTCTCTAAACAACACTGAAGTGAAGTAAGCCCATCTATTTTTTGTAACTTTTATAATTAGTGATATAAGTTATATATCTTTGAGACTCCATCTGTTTTTATAAATCATAATTAATATCCTCAACTAGTCAGAAAGCAAATACTTCTTGAGTCCCCCTCTGTGTGCAGCACTCTCATGATATTCAGCTTCTCCCAGAATTTTGCCAAGATCTTCTCTTTGACTTTAGCTTCAACCTTGGCTTTGGGACCATC
>NW_005289026.1:0-529 GCF_000412655.1 Myotis brandtii
TTTTTTTTTTTACAACATGTGATCACTTCATTCCTTTTACAGGATAAATAAATAAGGCTCAGAGGGGTAAAAACTCTGACTTAAAGTCACACAGCTTGCAGTGGCAGAGTCAGATCTACAAGATCAGCACCCAAGATTCTTGACTTTTCTCCTTGTGCCCTTTCCCATGATCATATTGTTCTGAACACATGGTCTGCAAACTGAGCCTTTCATTTTAACCTAGGATCGGGGGGCTTAGACCTACTGCCCCTACCAACTCTGCTCAAAGGCCTACACCTTGGGAACTTATTCAGCTTGTATGCAGAGACCAGCCAGCTTCGCCTTGGATTCAGCACAGGCTCCACATATCAATAACTTATTAATAAGCCCACACATATGATGCTTCTAAGCAATTACATATCAAATGTCAAGAAAAATTATAAGGGAGTGCATTCTGTGTTGTGAAATATTGCAGTAGACAGGCATAAGTTATGTGGTTCTGAGTGTATGCTTCTTGAATGATCATTGATCTCTGGGCCCTGAGGAGTTC
>NW_005289027.1:0-529 GCF_000412655.1 Myotis brandtii
GAGTTCGGCGCCCGCGGCGCTGAGGGGCTGGGAGGGAGCGTGCCTGGCAGCCGAGCCTGAACCAGGCGCGGGCGTTCCCAGACTCCCTTCCTGAAACACAGGGACACCCTCTCTTGACCTTGACTCCAAGTCTATTTCAGAAACCTCCTTCCCGTTTTCCCCAGCTGGCGAACTAGGGCAGGGAGCTGTCAGCTGTCAGGGTAGCTGCCTCGGAGACTTAAAATGAAGACATTTCCTGTTCTTATTTGTCACCCAAGTATTCATTCGCTTAAGAGCATGGTTAGAGATTATCAAATGAAGGTCGCGGAGTAGATCCTCTTACTAGCGAGCGCACACCCTCAGCCACTTTATTTTAGCTCCAGCATAAGCTGGGCTTTCCACGAAAAACACACATGAAAAACTAATCACTAATCAGGGTGGCCTTAATTAATTAATTAACTGAACTCGTTCGAAAAAAGAATCATCGAGAGGAGAGTGCGAGCACACTAAGCCGCCTAAGCAGGTGTCTATTCAACAGCAAACAAGTATA
>NW_005289028.1:0-529 GCF_000412655.1 Myotis brandtii
GCTACAGCTATCTGTTTAAAAGCCCTAAAACACTATACCTTTCCCCCCAAAATTAGAACGCTGATCTGGCAGAGAAGCCAAGGCACCTGAGAGAAGGCAGTTGTATGGAAGTCCATCGGGAGGATGGGTCCCCAGGTCCTCTGTGGCCTGCAGCCTGCTCACTCTCCTGGGCAGCGCCTTGGTCACTGTCCCCGCAGACCCGGGCCCTGCAAGGGGAGATCGCTGAGGAGCTGCGGCTTGAAAAATGTGAGGTCACAAATGGGTGTTTGCACATCCGCATGACTTTTCAAGTTTCCTCCTTCCAAGTAGAGACTCATAGTCTTGACTATGAAGAGACCTTCCTTTTAAGCAAATTTTATGAAAAGAAAACATTTTATCTTTAAAGTTGGTATATCCTTTAAAACAAAAATTTCCTGTGGAATAGCTCACTTAGTTCATAGAGTATTTTTCGAAGGAAACTGGCCCACATAGGGGTGATCTGGCGGCAGGAAGAGGTTATTGTTTGCTCCTACATTATCTGATTTGGCTA
>NW_005289029.1:0-529 GCF_000412655.1 Myotis brandtii
TCACATCAATATTTCTCTCTGTCTTTCCCTCTATCTTTCCCTCTCTCTTTAAAAATAAAAAAATAGTCAATATACAATAAAATTATATTCCTACTTCCAAGCATATACAAATATTAACTAAATGTGGATTAAGGAGCTAAATGTAAAAGCAACTTTTAAAAATAAAACGAATATCTTAATAGTGTTTCAATGGAAAGAGATTTTTTGATGAGGCACAAAAAAGTAGACCTTTTATAAAGAAAAGTATTAATATATTTCAATGTAACTGTCCATAAACTCTAAAAAATACCAAGAAAATTATGAGATCAATATGACAAGCAAATAAAAAATAAGCAACAGGTAATTCACTGGAAAAGAACCACAAATAGCCAGTACACATATGAAAGGAGGATTCATGTCACTATTAATCATGGAATTGCAAATTAAATACATGAGATACTCTCTAGTTTGGCATAAACAAACAAATAAGTAAATGTAATAATAGCAAACTATGAAAACTTAAATAAATTATAGTATTAATGTACCTTTG
>NW_005289030.1:0-529 GCF_000412655.1 Myotis brandtii
CCTGACAAAATCCTCCCAACACCTGAGACAAGCCATCCCCAGCAAATCCTCCCAACACCTCAGAGAAGCCATCCCCAGCGGAGTTGCTTCCTCCCCAGACTCCACAGAATTCATGGCTCCTGCTGCAGCACTTCCTGCACTGCTCCCCGTGGCCTGTGCGTGCTGCCCTCCCACCAGATGGAGACTTGGTGGGAGAAGTCTGGGTTTTACTGCTCCTCCTAGGCAAGTCACCTAGCCCAGGGCCAGGCACATAGCGCTGCATGTATTTATTAATATGCATGTATAGTTCCAGATGGAGGGGATCTGAAATGCCAAGCTTTGTTCCCGTAAAAAAGCCTCTGAATAACCTGAGACAGGAGTGTCCATTCCCAGGCAGGCAGTTTGCCCATCCAGGTCCCCCTCCCTGCGCCCTAGCCTCCTGCAGCCAGAGCCACCCCCAAGGCTGCCCGTGGGCGCCCTCTAAGTGGCACTTGTGGGTAATGACAACACAAAGACACAAGGAGATTGGGGGGGGGGGGCTGTTTATTAG
>NW_005289031.1:0-529 GCF_000412655.1 Myotis brandtii
GACACTGGGTTGTGTCTTATCTTTCAGAAAACAGCACTCCAGGGAATAACGTAGCATATATGTCTTTTTGCACGCATCCTGGTGGATGCAGAAGGTAAATTGCCACAGATGGGCCTGCCGGGTCAGGGCACGTGCCTTTGTAATTCTGGCAGATAGTGCCCTTCGCAAGGACTGTATCAGTTTGCTGCCCTGCCAGCATCTAGAGACAACCTGTGTCCCACTGTCCCCGTGGGGCTTTTAAGCAAAGGTACTGGGAGCCTGTCTCCCTGAAATCAAAATAGTTTTGATTTGAGGAAAGACTTTAAGATTCCAGCAGCTAAATGGCTCTAAGCGAGAGTTAATTCTAGCCGCTTCTACTTCGCACTCATACTGGGAACAGACAAGAAAGAGGAACAAGTGGGGAAGGAGAAAGTTTTTGGTTAGGAAAGTGGTGAGTGAGTGAGGACACAGAAGTAGGTATTGTTATCAAAGAAGTGTTTGGGAATTTCAGGTCTGGAGCTTGGAAGAATGCTAGTCACCGGTTTAAATA
>NW_005289032.1:0-529 GCF_000412655.1 Myotis brandtii
AGACAAAGGGAGAATTTTAAAAGCAGCAAGAGAAAAAAAATAACATACACGATAACCCCCACAAGGCTATGAGAGGATTTCTCAGCAGAAACCTTGGGGGCCAGGAGAGTGAGATGATATAATCAAGTGCTAGGAAAGCATCTGCCAACCAAGAACACTTTACCTAGCGAAGTTGTCCTTTGGAAATGAAAGATAAAGACTTTCCCAACCAAACAAAAGCTGAGGTTGTTCAGCACCAGACCTGCCTTACAAGAAATGCTAAAAGGAGCTCTTCAAGGAGAAATGAAAAAGTGCTTTACCTACTTACCTATTGATGAATATTTGGATTTTTTTCATTTTTGGCTACTTTGAATAAAGCTGCTATAAACCTTAGTTTACAAATCCTTGTGGAGATTTGTGTTTTCATTTCTCCTGGGTAAATACCTAGAAATGGGATTGCTGGGTCATATGATACATGTATGGCTAACTTTATAAGAAACTGCTAAACTGTTTCTAGAGCAATTGTACCATTTTACATTCCCTGCAGTAA
>NW_005289033.1:0-529 GCF_000412655.1 Myotis brandtii
TGCATCTCCTTTGAGAGCGGACTCACTCACAATTAGAGCCTGAATTCACACTCACAACATTAAAAGGAGCCCATGTAGCTGGTGATGGGAAGCCGTGATTTAGCTGTGACATCATAAATAACACCCGGGGAATGGACACGCTCAGGGGACCGCAGCGCAAGGACAGGTCAATATGCAGAAATGACCATAAATATTCTTCACGTGGCAATGCTGCCAGAAACGAAATGACTGTTCCTTTTTGGTGCTCCCAGGTTGCCGTAGTTCTTCTACCCAGGGCTGCAGGTGCAAAACCTACAGGAGATAAGGTTGAGTTGGGCCTGATCTATCACCAACTGGGCAAGTTCCTCTTCTGAATGAACTCCCAGGGTTGGCTTTCCACTCCCAAGCTTGGATGCCGGTCAAGGGCACGTGCCAGGGTTGCTGGCTGGATCCCCACTGGGGGGCGTGCCTGCAATCAATGATTCCCTTTCATCATGGATGTTTCTCTCTGTCCTCCCTCTCCCTTCCTCTCTGAGATCAATAAAAACCT
>NW_005289034.1:0-529 GCF_000412655.1 Myotis brandtii
AGATTCCCCGGGGGAGAGCTCTGAGCTTCCCTGGCAGGTCAGACTGACTTTGGTAGCCCTGAGGCCCTCTAAACTGGTCTTAACAGGAATGGACAGTGGCTCTGGGCTGTGCTTTGCTTACCAGATGGTAGATGAAATGCTCATATGCTGAAAGAACGTGAACACAAGGTATTGCACCAACCTAGATGGCTGAGCATCATTTCTTCAGACCAGAAATCACACTTTACAGCCAATAGTGTCCAACAGGGACAGAAAGAGATGCTTCTCAGTACTACACAGAGAATTGAAACAGGCCATGTAACATTGTTAGTCTAAAATGGGGGGAGACAGAGCATGAATGGCTGGCTTACATGCCTTCCCCAGTGTGTGCACACACTCTGCATGGACATGAGTGGCTAAAGGAGTGTTCCCACCAGGTTAATCTGTTTTTCTGGAAGACATGGGAAGAGGGGTGGGGAAGGATGTTGGAAATCTATTTTTTCCATGTCTCCTAATTTTTGTTTTCCTACCTGATGCATTGGTCACAGGA
>NW_005289035.1:0-529 GCF_000412655.1 Myotis brandtii
GAGAGAAACATCCATCAGTTGCCTCCTGCATGCACCCTGACCCAGGACCAAGCCCACAACTTGGGTATGTGCCCTCACCGGGAATCAAACCCACCATTTTCTGGTGTGCAGGATGACATCCAGCCAACTGATCCACACTGGCCAGGGCAAGTTTGAGTTATTTATTAGAAGAAACATAGTTGAATCTTACTTTAGGGGCAATTAGATAAATCGCGTTGGTTTTTCCAGTATTTTAGAGCCAGTAATTTAGTCTCAAGATATAAAACAGTTACATTTAATTTTAAAAATTGCTTAAAAGCATTATTTTGAATAAAAATGACTGCTATAGAATTGATGATGATGATCTAACCTATGCTGTATTTTATGGATAACAATATGTACTTTTAAGATATGGCAAGGTTTCCTTTTCCAGCAAAGTGGCAACATGCATCTAATTTGAATTCCAGAAGAAGAGAGTAGAGAGAATGGAGACAAGGAAATATTCTAGGATTTCAGTTGAATCCCAAGCAGAAAAAAATTTTAAAGAAAC
>NW_005289036.1:0-529 GCF_000412655.1 Myotis brandtii
TTTTTTTGTGTGTATAAAAATATCCAATTGTTCCAGAAGGACTATCCTTTCTTCATTCAATTGTGTTTAAACTTTTGTTGAAAATCAATTATCTATCCATATGGGTCTATTTTAGACTCTATTTTGTTTTATTTAATCTACCTGTCAGTCTAGACATCAAACCACACTTGATAACTTGATAAATATGGCCTTTTAATAAGTCTTGAATTAAGGTATCATTAATCTTTCATCTTTGTTCTTAATTTTCAGTTTTTAGGGAGGCTATTCTAGGTTCTTTGAAATTTCATATGAATTTTAGAATCAATTTGTAATTTCTTTAAAAATTCTGCTTAAGTTAGGAATGAATGTATAGACTAATACATGCATAGATTAATTTGGGGGAAGTTCATATCTTAACAATAATGATTTTTCTGACTCATGAACACTGTATATGTCTACATTTTTTAGGCTATCTTTAATTTTTCTCAGCAATGTTTTGTTGTTTTCAGTGCATAAGTATTGCAGATCTTTTGTACAAGATATATTCCCA
>NW_005289037.1:0-529 GCF_000412655.1 Myotis brandtii
GTTCACTTAGTCTTCTTTTCTTCAATTTATTTCCATTCCCTCTTTTCCTGTATTTATTTTTATCATTCCCATTTTCCCCTTCTTGTTCCTCTTCATTTTTCTCTTTCTTATGGTTTATTTCCTTACTCATAATGGCTCTTTTTTTAACTTTTTCATTCCCCCCCCCTTTTTCCCCACTTCCTCTTTCTTTTCTTTCTTCTCCCCCTTTCTTTTTTCCCTTTTTTTTTCTGTCTTTCCCCTAATCTCCTCACAGAGCCTGTTTGCTCCTCCCTTAACCCATCTGTTCTGCCCCTTATGTTATCCTGAAGAATAATTCTGCTTTCCTTCCATCCTTTTCCTGCAAAGACACGTCTAGAACTAGATGTGTTGTAAGCATAGGATGCAACCGAGCAAGACGACGGATGGCGAGCCACCAGCTCTGGGGAAGGCTCTGTGACAACCCGAACCCCTCTCTGCCTTTTTCTTTTTCTCTGCTTTTCCTTTATTTTTTTTTCCTTTCACATGAAGGAACCAGCATTAGAATTTTTTT
>NW_005289038.1:0-529 GCF_000412655.1 Myotis brandtii
GGCTGGGCCTTACATCTGCCTTATACCTTTCTCTAAGCTTCTCCGGCCCCTCATTCCTCTTGGGTCTTATTCCTGTTTGTGGACAGCAAGGCAGAGGCCCCTGCATTTTGGTTGCCCAAGAGCCCTTCCCCTGATAGAGTTTTCTCTCCACTAGTCTTTTAGAGATAGAGGTGAAGGGAAAAACGGAATTGGGGAAGTTACTGCATCCTTGTACCTGGTGCTCTTCGGTGTCTGAAGGTGACTGGGAGACAGACAACCTGGGCTCCACACCTGGCTCTGACTCTCACATCCAGGTGACTTTGGGGACTCCCTTAGCCATTCTCAGCCCAGTCTCCTCACTCAGAGCACCGTGTGGGGATTAAGTGAACCAGGGCAGCCTTCACTTCCCTTTGAAAAGAGTCTCTTGCTCCTCTTCCTCTTTCTCCCTCTCATCTCCACTCTAGCCACAGCAAACTGAAGATGGCCTACCCCATCTGGGCTTTGGCCTGAGCTTTTCTCTTTGGCTAGAATGGCCTTTCCCTACTTCCTT
>NW_005289039.1:0-529 GCF_000412655.1 Myotis brandtii
AAATGACTCTCAGTTTCACTGGAGGGATGAAGTACTATATACCAAATATATTCCACTCCCTTTGGTCCAAGCCACCAATATTTCTCATGTGGATCACTGTAGTAGCCTATAATAAGCCTGGTGCTTCAATCCTTTCCCCTTCAATCTGTTCTCAACACAGCTTCCAGTGAAATATTTTTAAAATGTAAGTTAGATCATGTCACCTTCCTGATAAAAATCTCCTGAGGGCTTCCCACTTTCGTGAGGCTAATAATAAAATGTTTCTGTGGTGGCCTACATGACCAGACCCCTGTTATGGGACTTTACACTATGCACTCCATCCAGGAACATTGGTCTCTTGGGTGCTCCTCAAAGGCACCCTGAATGTAAAACAGTAAAATGGTGCAGCCTCTTGGAAAAGAAGCTGGTAGTTCTTCAAAAGGTCAACCACAGAGTTAGCGTATAACCCAGCAATTCCACTCCTAGGCCTATACACAAGAGAAATTAAAACATAAGTCCACCAAATAACTTGTACACACATATTCATAGC
>NW_005289040.1:0-529 GCF_000412655.1 Myotis brandtii
ATCAAAGTCCATCAGCCTTCTGACAGACTTCTCACACTTAATATGTTAACTACTTTTTGGTCTTTGCCTCCAGCAGTCTATCATAGTTATTTGGGCCTGTCCCATTACTGTATGTTGGGAATATGCAGAAAAGATACTTTGTCTCTTTAGTTCATAGGTCTACAGATTAAAATGAACTATTCCCAGGGAGCTGTGTGTGAGGAAATACATCCAAGGAGATTGATCTTTTAATCTAAATGACAATATTTCCCCTAATCCCTAAAAACCTACACAGTGCCTGACATAGAGAAGGTACTTAGAAAACATTTGGTAAATGACCACATGAATAACAGAATGTTACCCATCGCACTGGAAAAATGGGCATTCTAGTTAGTAAAAATAATTATGGGTTGGCATAAGGATAGATATATAGAATTGAGAGTCCATAAATAAAACCATGTATTCATGGGCATTTGATTTTCAATAAGGGTGCCAGGACAATTTAATGGGGTAAGAAGTGTCTCTTCAGGAAATGGTGCTGAGAGAAATG
>NW_005289041.1:0-529 GCF_000412655.1 Myotis brandtii
AGCACCGTCAGGTCCTTCCCCGAGGACACAGGGCCTGTGCGGAGCGGCTCAGGGTCCAGTCGGCACTGCCACCCTCCTCACAGGAACTAGTGAGCATTGTTACTTATTTATCTAAATTAATTCTTTACTTTTCCTTTAAAAATGAAATTGCATGTACAAGAGCAGACATGGAAACTGATGAAGTAGAGGTGTTCTTCCCTCTGGCGGATCCCTTTCCCCGTGTCTGTGGGGTTAGTTGCTCACGTCCTCCCAGGGGATTCCTCAGGGCCACCTCCACCCAGCTGCCCTGCGGCCCTGCCTTGCTCTGGCTCTTCCTCTGTCACGGCTCTTTCTTTTTACATTTATTTTTATCTTTGAATGTCTGAAGCGATTCCCTTACACGCCATGTTTGTTGTTTACTGCCCCTCCCCAGTGGAATGGAAGGGCCCTGATGCAGGGGCTTGGTCTACTCTGTGCATTCAGGTGGCCTCAGCACCTATAACGGGGCCTTATTAAATTAACTAGAGGCCCGATGCACGAAATTCGTGCA
>NW_005289042.1:0-529 GCF_000412655.1 Myotis brandtii
AATGGGAAGGTCACAGGCTTTGGGGTCAGAAAGACCTGATTTGCGTCCTGGCTTCTTTACTCACCATCTGTGTGACCCTGGGCTGGTTATCAAATGTCCAGCCCTGGGAGGTTGTGAGAAGAGCTGAGCTGAGTGGAAAGTGCCTGGCACCTAGCAGGTGCCCCTCTGATCCTACTTCAGGCCTCCCCCAAGGGTCTCTCATTTGCCTCCCTTTGCCATGGTCATCTCCCCCGACTCCTGCCCTTCTGCACATCTCCTCCCATCCCCCAGTCCCTCCAATTCCACCCTCCTCCCTGGGGGCTTAGCTAGTGCACTGCTCTGAGTCTGGTTTGCTCTCCCACCACTGCCTGGGGTCTCTGCCTCCATCTGCTGGACAAAGCAGGTATTCACCATGCTGACCCAGGGGACAGTCACACTGAGAACTTGGCAGGCATCAGTGCTCAGGGAGCTGCCAAGCCAGCAGAAACTCGAGCCCATCCCATACCTTTCGCACATGGGGCCTGGAGACCCTTTGGAGAAGGGACTTGTC
>NW_005289043.1:0-529 GCF_000412655.1 Myotis brandtii
GAATGAGCCCTTGACTGGGATTGAACCTATGACCCTTCCGTGTGTGGGCAGACATTTTAACCACTGAGTACACAGGCCAGGGTAATTCATAGGTATTATTAAAAGATAGACTAAGTAAAATAAAAAGTGTCCTGTGCCATTAAATTCAGGTTGGCATGGTAGGTGTGGGCAGAGTTCTAATATATCTAAGTATTATTGCTGGACTAATAATATGCATGCTTGATGTACTTTGGCTGTGATTGTTATGATGTCTGTGGACTGCTGATTGAAACCTTTTTTCAAAGCCAAGAAATTTACATGGAATTACATTTTTCTCTTGGAGGAAGTATCTTTTTATAAACAAGACTACTAAAACTAGGAGTTAATCCTAGAAAAATACAGCATAGAAATAGTAATTACAATGTTATATGTCTTCTTTTCATCCTGTTACTCTTTTTATTTTCCTTTTTTTATCTTCCATTAGACATTGTATTCTAAGTTAACTCTTGAACAAAGTGAAAGATTGGTGTGTGTGTGTGTGTGTGTGTGT
>NW_005289044.1:0-530 GCF_000412655.1 Myotis brandtii
CCATAGAATGACTTGTGAATTGCCACTTCCTTCAAGTCCTGTGGCCTACACATTGGACCAAAGCACATCCAAATATCTGGGCAGCACGGAGTGTGATGGGGGAGGACCTCGGGACCCTGGGAGGCTGTGACTCAGAACTCAGCGTAATGTGTCCACCTACGTGGGGCGTGCTCTCATCCTCTGTGTCAGGAATGAGGAGCTGGGGTTGGTTCTTCAGAGGCCACCAGCTCTCACCCCATATGCCGATGGACTCGTCCCCTGACCTCTGCAGGAGTCAGCTTGGAGACACACAGGTCTGGGTTCAAATCCTGGGCCCACCACTGTGTGGCTGACCATGTTTCCTCTCTCCTATATAACGGGGCTCGCCCATACCTCACCTGGCTTTTGTGAGGACTGGGGACTGTACTTCTAAGGCCAAATGGAGACATCCATGATTCACCGTCTTCCTTACACACATGCGGCCTGAGGGCCCGAGAAATAACACTGGTATCAGCCCCAGCAGCCCCGTGTTCCCTCCCTGACAGTAACCC
>NW_005289045.1:0-530 GCF_000412655.1 Myotis brandtii
GCATAGGTGTGCTCCTGGGAGGGAGAGCAACACTGTACCTTGTTCTTCTCTTTGGTTCTGGTTTCCTCTCCTTCCCTACTCTGCTGCCTCATCCAGGCCACTTTAGATCCAGAGGTCAGGAGCCCTGTATGTTTAGGTACTTGGAGAGATCTCTGGTTGCCAAAAGATAATCACCATCTCTATTCAACTTCTGTCTCTGTGGTCCCTGCATCATAGTTCCTAAAACTACTAAGCCAAGAGCATATGCCTCTTATCAATCCTGCAGTGTGTAGCTCCAGAGGATTTATAACATACTCTTCTCTGGCTAGAGGCTGGAAAAATAGAGACTAATGACAGCTGAAGAAAACACTATTATCTCTTAGGTATATTCAGTGATATGATGACCCAACTCAGGCTTTCTGTTTTTGTTTAGTTTTGTTTTTCATGAAATGATTTATTATTAGATACCTCTGATTCTGCTTGAAGTGATCACTGACCACCGGAGACATAAGGCAGCGTTCCACTATCCGCCCCCACCCGGTGCAGTGTGT
>NW_005289046.1:0-530 GCF_000412655.1 Myotis brandtii
AGTGAGTGGGTTGTAATAGGTTGTTCTTGGGGTCTGAATTAGAGAGGAAGATAAGCAATGGAGCTGAAACCAGGACTTGGTGATTTGGTAGACAAAATGCTTTCCAGGATTATTTAAGTAAGAATACTGCTGCAAGAAACTTGGGTTTACAAAACTAATTTTTCCCCACCCCCTCTGTCAATTATTTTAAGACAAAAATGTCCAGGTGTTCTTCATTTCTTCTTCTGATTTTTTAATCCACTGTTTTGTAGAAAACCACTGTTTAGCCTGTTTACTAGCTTACCAGACACCGGTGAGCCCTACACATCTGGAATACTGAGGGCTGTAAAGATTCAGTAACATGGCTGGGTACCATAAATGAGTTTGACAGGTCTTCATTCAGCTGCTGCAACTGAGAAGGCACTGAAAATTGTGTTTTTCCTTCTCTCATCCTGCAGTTGTTTTCTCTTCTGAAGACTGAGTTAATTATATAGTGGCTATTTTAGGTTGCTTCTGATGACATAATGTTTGTGTTCCATGTTTTTTCATCG
>NW_005289047.1:0-530 GCF_000412655.1 Myotis brandtii
AAAGAATTCTAATTTAGTGTGGGTAATCCAAGCTCAAATAGCTTTTTCTCTCAATTATGCTCACTCACTTCATCCTTTTACACATGTATCCTGGCTATAGAGTATCCATAGGATCTGATGTCTGTAAAAGAAGACAAACTACCATGTACTTCCCAGGAGCATTCCCTGGAGAATTCTTGGTGTTTTTTGCTGAAAATTCTGCACACACTTTGGGTGTGCCAGTGGCCTGGCAGTCATATTTCCTATCATTTAAAACCACACATTTTATCTCATAATTCAATAAAAAGCTAATTTTCTACTAAAACTGGGATGTAAGCCCAGTACCATTAAGGAATTTAGACTGGGGAGAGATTCTTTACTTTCTATTAAACTCTCAGGAAGATGAAGTAGAGTCAGAGTCTACTGAGTCTTAGAGTAGAACATCGAATGATAAAGGGAAGATTCTTCCCTAGTCCTACCTTACATCTTCTGTCATTTCCTATCACTTTATAAGCTAGGGACCATTATAATAGAGACAGCTTAATTTCTCC
>NW_005289048.1:0-530 GCF_000412655.1 Myotis brandtii
AATGGGTCCTTAGTAGCCATGCGATTCTGTGCGCTCCATAAAGTTGTTTGACATCTCTTATTTCCCGAGAACCAGAGATCAGACTATTTGCAATGAGGCTTTAGAAATCCCCACCCATCCCAAAGGTGCATCCTCTGGAGACAGCAGCTGCCAGCAACCTGGAGCCACGCCCCTCTGAGCCTGCGTTGAGGCTGAGCCAGCTCCACTGCAGGCCCAGGAGGCCCCTCTTTCACGACACAATTCATTCTAAAGCAACAACTGGTAACGGTGCTCTAGGGTGAGCCACATCCTGGCCACGCATTGCCCAAAGCGAGTCATCCGGATCTTACTGCTGAGCCAGGCTGGGTCACACACAGGGTGGGGACAGTGGAGCCTACTCATCACCCCAAGGACCCATCAGCATAGGAAGTTATTTGGCACCTCAGCTCCACAGGCCCTGAGAATGAATGAAAAGATTCACTCAGAGAAAGGAACCCAATTTCTGTTTTGAAGTCTAGAAAATATCTCAGATACTATTTACTGTTCATCTA
>NW_005289049.1:0-530 GCF_000412655.1 Myotis brandtii
ATCTGATCGTGAAAGAAGAATCACATGAATCTTGGGTCTTACCCAACAACAAGCTTCACTCAGGATTAGTGAAGTGGACACGTGACAAACACCACTTGCCTCTCCAGGACCTACGAGGTCAGTTGCAGCTTCCCCAGGTTCTTTCTCCACCCTGGTTCTGGTTTCAGAGTAACAGCTCAGCAAGGCTCAGAGAAAGCCATTTCACTTAGGGCTTTCTTATGCTTGATTTGTCACTCAGGTGACTTTTCTTCTCCAGTCAATTGAGTCCGGTAATAATGTGCTTGCTGCCCGGTGCGTGCCACTTACTGGCCTCCTGGCATGGGTGTTCTCAGTTCTTTCTGGTGTCACCAGACACCTGGGATGCTGTGTTCTTTTTGTTACCTTAGTCCCCACACTCAGGACCCATGCCTAATGGCAGATATCTTTGCTTATTGTCACTTGACCCAAAGGAGAGAGAGTTGGAGGAGGCTTTGACTTGTGTAAATGTTCCTGTCACAGCTTCGAAGCCAGTTGCCCTGTCAGTTGCCCAC
>NW_005289050.1:0-530 GCF_000412655.1 Myotis brandtii
AAGGTTGGTGACTGCTGCTTTAAAGTGTATATTTGTTAATCAAAGGGCTTTTCTATCTGTTTCTCACTGATGCTTAGTAGTATAGATATGGTTAATCCCCTAAGTTCGAATCAAAGACTTCCTGAGTTCGCTCTTCTCCACGAACTCAGATTGACATTCATCCGTGTTTTCAGCAGGCGTTTATCAGAACACGTCTGTGCTGCAGGCACGGGCATGCTTGGGATACAGCAATGACAACGGCACTGTTTCTGCACTCAGAGTCCAGTGGGGAAACAAACAAGTAAACAGTGATTACTTTACAGAATGATAAGTGCTACCAGGGGGTGCAAAGGGAGCCATGGAAGGCATAAGAAGGGCCCTTACTCAGAATCGGGGGCGCTTGTGGAAGACTTTCTGGAGGACTTCGTTGAGCTGTGTTCTAGAGTAGGAGCTATCCAAACGTAGGAGGAACAGAGGGTGTTTCAGGCAAAGGGAGCAGCAAGTGCTAGGTCTGGAGGTGAGAAGACATCTTCTCCTTTAAAGAACCACAA
>NW_005289051.1:0-530 GCF_000412655.1 Myotis brandtii
CTTCATGGTTTTCTGCTGACGGCAAACTCCCAGTTTTGTTTCTTGTCCGAATCTGCTGGGTTAGTTCCTCAGATCTCCTCTCTCCGTGGTTATTTCTCACACATGGCATGGCCTCCCCTGCCCCTCCCCCCGGCGTCAACACCAGCCCTGCTTGCTGTGTGGCCCCTGGGTCGGGTATGGACTGGGTGGGGGGACATGTGCTTCTCTCCCTCTGGGGTGTAGTCTATGGGGTGCTAGCTTCATGGGCTGTTCTGATGGCAGGAAGAGGACCTCGCCCCGCTTCCCACCTGCCCGCACACTGCCACCCTCTTCTCAGATCCCAACCCTTCTCTCGACCCAAATCCACGACAGCCCGAAGGCCCATGGGGGGGCTCCTCGCGGGGTCAGGGCGTCTGTCCTCCGCTCTGCTCTCTCAGGTTCACCTGGGGAGGGAGCCAGGGCTGGTCCCCCTTCAGCGCCTTCTCAGAAGGCGTCCCCATGACCCGAGGTGACCTAGTCACGCCCGGGGTCTGTGGGGTCAGGGAGGGGGG
>NW_005289052.1:0-530 GCF_000412655.1 Myotis brandtii
AAGAATAAAAATATCCTTAAATAATTCACTGGTTTCACTACTTCTGTACATTTCCATGCTACCATTTATTCCCACAGCTGCTAAAATATGACATATTGTTTTCTATCTTATGTAAGGTCTAATATAGCCCATGCAATCCTTGCTTGTTACTAAAATTGCAGTGTTATAATATCAGCACTGTTCTGATTCATCAAACCCTGACATGAATACAAGTTCAACCTTTGAAAGAAAAAAAGAAAAAAAATGATAGAAAATGAGTTGTTTATATGGAATGTTCCTTAGGATAATATCTTTAAAATTAGACAAATTCTCTGTGGAAATAATCTAGCCTGTCTTTCGTGAAATTCTATAAGATTCTGATGGTGCACTTAAATGTCTGTCATTAAATCATTTATTGCTGCGTAGGTGGCTAGTTTTAAAACATTTTCTGAGACATAAAAAAGTATAGCTTTTCTGGACCTACAACAAAATGTTTATTTTGCACAGCTCATTCTATTCAATATGTGTAGCCCCCTAAGATCTAGTAAAGT
>NW_005289053.1:0-530 GCF_000412655.1 Myotis brandtii
TCTGGAACGGATAGGCCTACAAAGTCTGCACAATCCTCGAGCCGGTGAACCTTTTGACAAACTGGGCAAGCTTTCACCGTCGAAGTTGTTTTTACCGACAACGCCCTTACCTTCGATACGCCTGGCCTCAGGCTCGCAGTGATGGGCGCGCTTCTAACAGCAGTCTCGGCAATTTGACCGAACCTACTTCGGCGTATCCTAGCCTGCACGTGAACGAACCTTAACAGTTCAGCAAACGTCGGCTCACGACCTTGAATGCTTATCTTATCCGCCTCTACGGCCCAACTCACTTGCAAGGGCGCGGATAATGATCGCACAATTCTTTCCAGGGTAACCATGGAATTCAAGTCGTGCATATAGTCCATTTGCTCAAGCGCAATCTGGCAGCCTTCCATTTTAAGCGCCAGCATGGACAGCCCTTCATCCGACTTGCTCATACTCTGCGCCTCAGTGAGAAGATCTTCTAATAGCTCCCTTGCTATTAGATGCGGCTGACCATACAAATCTCTGAGAATGTGGCGTGCCCTATG
>NW_005289054.1:0-530 GCF_000412655.1 Myotis brandtii
GGGAGCTGGGGATGTGAAAAGGGAAACAGATCCAAAGGCCACAGCCAAGGCCAGATGCCATCACTGGATTTGCTGACCAGTGGAAATGTCTACTTTTATCTCTTCATTTGGAGCATACCATTGTGACTGGTCTTCTCACACCTGGGCTGGAATGATTGTTTTAAAACCAGAAAGAAATCCTCTCACGCATCTGCATTTCCATGATGTAATTGTTGGTGTGTTTTGCTTTGGATGGGAACGACTTCTTGTCCTTGATGATATGATATCAATGGATGTCTGAGAGCAGCAGCCCTGTGCTAAGTAGCATGACTCGGCGACTTTGGAGCAGGTGGGTCCCTTGGGGAGTGCAGGTGCAGAGACCAGAGAAATAGGAGGCTGACGGGGGAGAGGAGTGCGCACCTGTATGGAGGAGTGTGTCCAGGTGGAATTGGAGGGATGGTGACTGATACCACGGCTGAAAAAACATAAGGCCAGAAAACGAGAGTGAGAGTGGGCTCTTCATCGCTTATGCTGCTGTGGGAGCATCTGGG
>NW_005289055.1:0-530 GCF_000412655.1 Myotis brandtii
CTTCAAGGTCATACTCTCAACACGGCCACATGGATTTCTGGTAGATGAAGCCTTGTTTTGTTGGAAAGAATCTCACAATTCATGTCAACACACAGGAAGAAAACAACCCAGCAGGAGGTAGACCCAGCAGACACAACAAGTGACAGAAGTGATGGCCCCAAACACCAGATGACTGAATTACCAGACGTACTACTACACTACGCTTAACATGCTTCAAGATGTCCAAGAAGAATCAAAAACATGAGAAAAGATCAAGGCACTACCAAACATTAAAAGCAGAGGTATTTGACAGAGGGAGAATCGGATCTACCACCTTCGAAGGAGGTGACTTTAAGTCTGCTTTGCCCAAAACAGGAACAGTGACAATCATTTACTAAGTCGGAATGGGAGCCAAAGAGAAGGAAGCCAACTTCTGTGCAAACTACCTTTATTTATAAAGAAGAACGCCCCCATTTTGTTATAAAACCAGCACTGCATGAAGGCACTTGGTCGGCTGGAGAGTGCGGGGCGGGAGGGGGCGGGGCGGGGGG
>NW_005289056.1:0-530 GCF_000412655.1 Myotis brandtii
AAACTCAATTAGCTCCTTCCCCTCCAAGCCCGCACCCCTGACTGTTCCTAATGAAGCCGCCCTCTACCCTCCGCCCCTCCCAGACCTACACACAAGCCCCTGGTCCTCTGCTCCAAACGAACCACCCTGCGGAGGCCAGGCCCGGCACTGCTGGCCCAGAACCCCGCACAGAGAAAATGGAGCACAGAGAAAACCTCTTCCCACCACTGATCCACTTGCCTGTAAATAAGGAGAATTATGCGGGTCAGCCTGGGCTAATTACTAGCTTAGCAGCAACCCCGAATGCTGGTGGGGGAGTAGGGAACTGCTCCCTCCCATCGGCCAAGCAGGGCTCCAGGCCGCCCTGCCACACTCCCTGCCTCCTCTCCCCTCCAAGTCCACCGCAGCCCTGCGCACAGGACTCCACTTCTTGCCAACTCTGCAGGACTGCAGGGCTCGGGGAGAAGCCCACCAGTACAGACCTGCACACTGGCAGCTGCCTCAGCCCAGGACGATGGTCTTTCTCATTTCTTTCTGGGCCGGATTCAAGC
>NW_005289057.1:0-530 GCF_000412655.1 Myotis brandtii
TGTGTGTGTGTCCTATTTATTTCCTCCTCTGTCTTATTCTTTGTCACAGTTTCTTTCCTTTCGATTAGAGACAACAAGGATTTTTGGGATACACTGGGTAGTGATTCAGAAGGTTATGGTTACAGTCCTGGTTCTGTATGTTTGAATTTGAACAGTTATTTAAACTCTTTGGGCCTGAGATTTCTCAACAGTAATATTAGGGGTTTGGGTTTAGTGATCTAACTTTCTTTCCTTTTATAAAATTTGGTGAGTCTGACCTCTCACATGCTCAAGGATGTTGTGACTTTTGGGAGATGGAGGAGAAGCATAAGACATAGCCCATGCCCACAGGGAGATTATGTTCTTCTTGAGGGAAGAAGGAAATAATTAAATAACAGTATGAGCTAGTTTGTGATCAAAGTGAGTGGTCAGAAAATGAGTTGTCAGTGGATAGGAAACTGTGTTGTAGTGGATAGAGAACTAGAGTTCTAGTGAAGGGTTATCAATAGTCTAACAGTGGTCAGCAAACCGCGGCTCGTGAGCCACATGCG
>NW_005289058.1:0-530 GCF_000412655.1 Myotis brandtii
AAACACTATAATTAGGTCATGTAGTTATTTAGTTACTTAGTCGACCACCACTAGTGAAGGAACTAGTATGGCACAAAAAGGATTAGAAGAAGCACATGGAGGGGAAAGCTTTGTATAGTGCAAAGAACAGGGATGTTATTTTTCAGGCTTTGAATTTCACTGTAGTGTTCTCAGCAACTCAGGGAGCCCAGTGTCCTGCTAGACACATATAAGAGATAAAAGAGACACCCTTGATTCCTAAGGCCATTGCAGTGTTGTCCCAAACAAACAGCAATGAGCAAGGGAACAAAAGAGAAGCCTAACCAGGGAACCCTGGGACATCAGTCTCCACCAGAAGATGAAAGTCAAATCCAGCTGCAAGGTTTGGGAAACAGAATTAATTTCCATGTGCAGTGGTTAGTTGCTGTATGAGATTTTGCATAAGGACTGAGCAAATACAGCAATCTGTAGCATTCATTGCCTGATAAATTGAATAGCTAATAGGTGGTATTGTATTTAATGTGCAACATGATGACTATAGCTAATACTGA
>NW_005289059.1:0-530 GCF_000412655.1 Myotis brandtii
CAAATGTTTATTAAATGCCTTCTGTGAGCCGGCACTAATCCAGGCATTGAATGAGAGTCTAGACAGTGTATAACTTTGAAGAACAATGTAATACATCAAAGGAAAAACGTGTTTCTGCTTGTAATAACATAGTTTTCATTTACCTGCTTAATAAAAGAAGAGTAATCATGAGTGGTATGGACCATTTAGTTGGTGAACAGCAGCCGTTCTCTAACTAATGAATCCTTTAACAGATAAAAGACTCCACCAATTTAATTTTATCCCTTTGTGTAGCCTCTCATTTTTCTCTTAGATGAGGAAAAGACAAGTAAGAAACAAAAAGAGAATAAAAGAAACAAAAAGAGAATAAAAATAGATAATGAACTTTTGGATATTTGAGCAGGCTTCACTGTATTCAATTTCAAATTATTGAATGTTAATGGAAAATTATTTATTTACGAATATGTAGATAGTAGGGGAGTTGGCAAAGAGAACAAAGATGTAGTTTGTGACATTGTTCTCAGATTATTTTGAGGATAAAGCTAGGAAAA
>NW_005289060.1:0-530 GCF_000412655.1 Myotis brandtii
TACTTGGTACAAGTATTATGAGAGGGCGCTGGTGAAACTAACCCCTGTGTAATGCTTCACAGGGCTCTTCATTTTAAAGACAGTGATAAAGGATTACTATCATTTTTGTCCTTCAGTAAAAATAAGTATTCAATTTGGCTAATTAAGAGGACAAAGTTAAGACTGGAGATGAAGGAAGAACAAGGAAGAAACTGAAGAGACATGCTTCAGAAAGAGAATTAAATAAGTTTCTAATAGCACAGATCCCATCCTTAATGACAACTTCCGAAATGTTTCCATTTTCCAATGCTCTGAACAGGATCACGACAATGTTTACCGACTCTATCTTCGGTCTGTAAGAAAGTACTATTCCCTCTGTATGGCATGCAAGGAATAATTAATACCTCAAAAAAGCAATACAATGATAACAATGAAGTTAGTATAGAGCTTACTCCCCAAACACAGAGAACACTGGAGGGTGGATTGTGGTAATCAATCATCTGCATTATAGTTTTCAGAGTGAAAGATATGAGAGAGTAACAATTTTTTTT
>NW_005289061.1:0-530 GCF_000412655.1 Myotis brandtii
GGTGAGTCCACAGATTGCAGAGGTTGGATGTAAAGCAAAACATTTTCAATGGATTGGATTAAAGAAAATACGATTGGATTTATTTCCATGAAAAATGATGCCCATCCACAGGCCCATCAAAGGCCTTTCAATGGCACAGGAGCATGGCTAAGGATGAAACCAGAGAGCAGGGTACAGAGATGTGGCCCTAGGAGGGTGGTGGCAGGTGGGGTAAGCCGAGGTCAGGATCTTCAAAAGAAACCCCAGCTCAGTTTGGGGGCCAAAAGTGATCTACAGTCAGCGCCGGAAAGCACAAGGCTCATGGTCCTGAGGGTGGGAAGAGGAGCCTTCATTGAAGAAAGGGAGAAAGCAATGTCCTGGGGTGACTATCACATAGGTGGACAAGGCAGTGGCTTCCTCGTCTGGAAAATGAGGGAATCAGACAGGCTCCCTCCAGCCCTCATTGTCTAAGGGGCTTCGGGACACGCTGAAGGATTGGGTACAAAAGATTATTTGGCCCAGAAATAAGGAAAACAAAACAAAACAAAACA
>NW_005289062.1:0-530 GCF_000412655.1 Myotis brandtii
GTGAACTGTGACATGACCTTTGGCACTCAGCCCTCAGCCCGTCATTTTTGTTTATCTCCAAGGAAGCGGGAGGAGCGACCTCAACACCCTGTCAGCTGTGAAACCATCAAAGCCATTGCTGAAACCCTCTCCATTCCTGTCATAGCCAAGTAAGTCTCCCTTCCTCATCATTGACGTCTTCATGCCTCACCTCACTCCGAGGGGATTTGATCTGGCATATAAAAATGGAAGGAATTAGCATTAAAAACTGACATTAAGGGAGAAGAAAAAAGGGTGGTATGAAAAATGAAGTTGGTAACGAGTCAGACAAGTGCCTGTCAGACAAGTGGCTTCTGGTGAGTGGCTGATGTAGGTGTGCAGTAGGCAGGGGCTCAGGGCATTCTGATGGATGGGTTGAGGGCAGGAGTATTCAGGGGACAGGGAGAGCAAGGAGGTGGCCACCGAAGCAGGCCCAGGGGAAGGTGATGTCACACCCGAGTTAGGTGTGCAGGATGTAGGGTGAGGAGGCCCAAGTCAGAGCACATAGAGCT
>NW_005289063.1:0-530 GCF_000412655.1 Myotis brandtii
CACGCGTGTCATAGGTTCACCATCACTGGCCTAAGAGAAGGCAGGTGAATTCTTATATCTGCCATGCTGTTGAAAAATGTGTTGATGTTCTCATTTTCCCAACATATGGTTAGCCAGAGTAATTGCAAAGGGCCCTCAGGGAAGGACTGGGGAAATTATTACAGTGTACATCTTTTAGGATATTCCAGGCTTCCTCCTGGGGATCTAGCCTTTTCTCTGCTGATGGTTTCCAGATCCAAAAACTGGCTCAGACTTTAAAACCTGGCAAAGAATTGTGACTAGTTATTGGAGTGTTGTTCTCAGGCTCCTGGTCTTGCACTCCTTGGTTTCTTTTGATTATACAGGCTGAGCAGAGTCCTTGTTTGGTGCCCATCCATTATGCTCCTAGGGACACTGTATTCTGTTATCCATCTCCCTAATCTTCTCAGGAGCAGGCCCTCTCCTTCATTGCCACACCTCCCTTGCCACTGGTTAAAATAAAATTACATTGTAAAGAAAGCCAGGTTATTGACCCAGTGGTCAGGAGGAAA
>NW_005289064.1:0-530 GCF_000412655.1 Myotis brandtii
AGCTTACAAATGGCCATTAAGGATCATATTGCCCTATTGTCCTAACAGTCTACCCACTGCATGCCAAATGTTTCCTTGTGGGGCAAAGTTACTCCAGTTGAGAACAACTGCTTTAAGGTAAGGTTTTGCAACACTCACAAAGATAGTTTAATGGCTTATCTTTCTTCTTTCTTGTTTTTCCATTCTTTTCCTACACAGCATGAAGGAAAATATGAAATGCACTTTTAGACCTGTGCCTGGTGGGTGCAGAATACCAAACATTCAGCGGGGCTCATCAGGCTTTGGAGGCTCATGCAGGGTTGAAGGCACACCCTGGTTCTGCATAAACGTAATTTGTCCTGGTTGCCTTGGGTGGATATATGTTTCAGTGTGTTTGTTCTCTGAGTCCTGAAATGTATCCTTTAATCTTTGACTCAGAAAACCCCTTAACTCTGGGAGGAGACACCAAAGGCATTCTCCTGACAGACAGGGAGAGGGCTGTTTGGATTGCTAATTTGTTTTCACTCCTTCCTTCTTCTTTTTTTTTTTTT
>NW_005289065.1:0-530 GCF_000412655.1 Myotis brandtii
GGGCCCTCATCCCATGACTGGTGGGTGACTCTGCCCAGTTCTAAGGTTGGTATTAGTAGGATCTCTTTACTCACAGATAGAATCAGCATCCTCAAACTTACAGGAATCAGGTTGATAAATATATTTTGACCTCTACATTAATTCTGTGTTTCAATTATTCAGAACATGAGTAAGGAAGCTACTCTTGATGACTCCCTTAGAAACCCCAACCCCATCAAGCTCAGCTTATACCAAGTTTGGAAGGAGCAGCCAAGTGTTTAGCCTGCACAGGGGGGCCTTTTAGACAGTGTTTGTTTGGGGGCAGGGGTAGGGAAGGCCTCTAGCAAGCTCAGACTCTTCTAATTAGTTCAGCTATTTTCACTCCTTGACAGGGTCCCTGCTAAGATAGATTGATTGGATCTCTTTTATTCTCAAGGTTATTTAAACCATTGGTGTAGTCCATCTAAAATCTCTCTTAAAAAATGTTTTCAGCTCAGCCAGCATGGCTAGAGTCGACCATGAACGAGGAGGTCACGGTTCAATTCCTGGTC
>NW_005289066.1:0-530 GCF_000412655.1 Myotis brandtii
CCGTCTTAATCGTTTTCAGGATCTTTTATGTATCATTTTGACGACTCGCATGGGTTTTCAATCTAATGGGTGTTAATTACAAATACAAGATCCCCGAAGAAAGTTAAAATGCAATGCATTGTCTTCAGATATTCATAGGCAATACTTACTTCTTTCAGGAAATTTTACTTCCTACATGGAGATGTTTGAAAGTGGACCCTTTCAGCCCCACACTAATTACACTTGTTCTTCAGAAGTATTCTATGAAAACCATCTCGTTGTTGAAAAAATCCAGACTATTCAAACAGATGTTGGACGTGAGTATATTACATGTACCTGTAATATTTCTTTTCTTTTTATGTTCCCGTGATTCTTTGAGGGCCGCAGAAACGGATGGGATAGATTCGGCGAAAGGGTTTCAGAAAACGTCCTTGTCTCTTGTATCAACATTTGAAGTAGAATTTAGAAGTAACTGGCAGGGCGCCCCAACCCTGTCAAGCCTTTTGCTGCCGCTGCTGTTTGTTGTTGCAAACTCTAGGCGGTTGTGTGCT
>NW_005289067.1:0-530 GCF_000412655.1 Myotis brandtii
TTCTGGCTGAAAAGTAGGCATTTGGCACCCAAATAGTCCAGTCCTGGTGGGCATCCCTTCTCAGACCTGCAGTCTGAGGACCCTCCCTGGGCACAGCTCCCACGCAAGCGCTCTGCGTCTACAGGCCTTCGTCTAGAAAGGCGCTGTCTTTCCCATACTGTAGCGTGGAGCCTGCGTTCTGTGACCGGGCAGAAGCCACTGAGAGTCAAAGTGGCCCCAGTCAGTATGCACATCAGGGCCAGCTAGAGGCCACACGTGGTAAGACGCATGGAGTGGGCAAGGAGGACAGGGGCCTTTTCTGCATCTCTTCCAGCCTGCTCTGTGGTCAGCAGCCTTTGAAAGAGGAGCAGCTGGCCAGGAGGTCTGAGCTGGGGACAGACACCTGCCCCGAGTGCCAGCTGGGCAGGTCCAAGTGCCCCCTTGCTTTCCTCCAGATCCACGAATCTTCTTTCTTTTTTTAAAAAAAAATTTGTTTTATTGCTTGAAGTATTATAAAGAGTATTACATATGTCTCCCTTTTTTCCCCCTTG
>NW_005289068.1:0-530 GCF_000412655.1 Myotis brandtii
CAAAGTGCAGGGGAGCCCCCTCCACACCCAGAAAGAGCCAAGCAGATCAGAATGCACCCCTGCCCCACCCCTCTGGTGCCTTCGTTCCCTCCATCTGTACAGTGGATCAATATTAATTCATTCCTTGCACAGCAGGATCCCCTGAGAGCAGGAGGGGTGCTACCCTCTCCCCATTTTCCAGGGAAAAGCTGTAGTCCACACCGAGCTAGATGCTGCTTCCCAGAGGTGCCCTGCCCAGGAGGGTGAGGGACGGCAAGATTCCCAGCTGCCTCCCCATGAGGGGGCCCTATTTTTAGCCCAGGGAGGGAGCTGGAAATTGATCCACAGCCTTTCGGGCTCTGCTACTGGTGGGCAGCACGCCCAGGTTCCAGCTGGGTCCTGGCTGTGTGATTTTAGGTTAGTTCAGACACCCCTCTGGTCTCTGTTTTTCAACCTGGAAATTAGGCACAGCAACTCCCGTCTTACAAGGTTTCTTGGCCAGACCATCTTGTGGGGCCCCTGTGTGTTTTGGACAGCCCCTGGGGGAAAAA
>NW_005289069.1:0-530 GCF_000412655.1 Myotis brandtii
ACATGGACTTTATACAAATGTTCACAACAGTTTAATTTGTAATAGACAACAACAGGAAACAGCTCCGTGTCCACCAACCGGTGAATAGGTAACAAATGGGTGAGTCCCTACGATGGAATACTACACTGCAGTATAAATGCATGAACTAGTGATACATACAACACATGGAAGAATCTCAAAACGTGCTGAGCAGAAACAAGCTGGGCACGAAGACCAGCTTGCTGTATCGATGCCATTGATAGGACATTCTAGAACAGGTGAAATTCATGAATCCGGGGTGCTAGAAACCGACCAGTGGCTTCCCCTGGGATGGGGGATTGATTCGGAAGGGGCATGAAAGGACTTCGTGGGGTGCTGCAAATGTTTTGATTTATGATTGGGTGTTGGTTCCACTGCATGCAAATTATACTTCAATCTTCTTAAAAAGCTAGGTGCAGAACAGAGTGTGGATTATGCTACCCTTTATGTTCAAAAGAAAAGAGAATTGTTTGTATCTGTATAGAGCAGCGGTTCTCAACCTGTGGGTCGCG
>NW_005289070.1:0-530 GCF_000412655.1 Myotis brandtii
TGCTAAGTGAAATAAGCCAGTCAGAGATTCTGTATTTCTGACAAGCTCCCAGATGATGCTCATGCTACTGGTTGGTGAATCACACTTAGAGTGGCAAGGTGCTGGGAAACAGCTATGCTCACCATGCCTGGGATCTTCATCTGTCCATATAATGTCAGCATCTATTTTTTCTTAGGGGCTGGCCTGTAACCACTGGTTATATTTCCTCATGCAAGCATAAATATCTTTTACTTACTGCTTCACATACATACATACATCTATTTACCAACTAACTGATATATATATATATATAAATCTGTGGCAGGAAGAAGGTATGCCAATATATTCACAGAGATCACTTATTCATGGTAGAAATCTGGCTGATATTTAATATTACGTGTATACCTCACTTTTTACCAACTTCCCTTCATTGAGTATGTGCAAATTTTATAAATAAAACATTGTATACTATAAATAGTTAGCAATCTATACTATAAATACATCCATGAAAAGAAAATAATATAAATTTGTCAAGGTATAATAAACAAAGC
>NW_005289071.1:0-530 GCF_000412655.1 Myotis brandtii
TGCTTGTTCAAAGTCAAAAGGAGCACATCTCTGCTGCATTGAATTACTCTGACTTCTGGAATTCCTCCATTGCTTCTAGTCTATTTAAAGGGCTCACCTGATTAAGTAAGGCTCATTCCGGACAATCTCCCTTTTGATTAATTTAAAGTCAACCAATTAAGGGCCTTAATTGTTTTTGCAAAATTTCTTAACCTTTGCCATATAGCATAACCTAATGATGGTATATCCTATTCACAAGCCTACCCCACACCAAAGGGGAGTCACAGTTTTGTACACTATAGTGCTGTAATCATAATCCTGTGGACCTTAGAATTCTGCCTACCATTCTGTTCAAACTTTAGTGTTATTTTTAATATGTTCAAGAACTAATTGTGAAACAGAGTTAGAAAAAGTAAATAAACATAGCAAACATATCTAAAGATCTCAGGTAATTTAAGGATTTATTTGGATATGGACTGTTTTAATGTAAGTATGATAAGATCAACTTTATTGAAATCAGACTCCATTCTCAGTATTTTTAACCATTACAC
>NW_005289072.1:0-530 GCF_000412655.1 Myotis brandtii
CCCACCCCCCAGCCCAGTGCACAAATGTCATGCTCCAGGCCTCTAGTTAGTTTATATCAGTGCTGCTATGTTAGCTTTCATTTACATGTATAGAGGCAATTTTAAATGAGTACATTTTAAGACAAATTTGAAGTTCTTAAAAAGAAGAGAAATAATCTAAAGGGAGAGAGAGAAAGAGTAGGAAGGAGAGTGACTTATAAGGAACAAAGAAGCTAAGTTAATGTAGGAAGCAAAATGTAATTGTGGTGGACAGGATTAGGAAGAAAGTTTAAAGACAACACTAAAACAAAAAAAATTTTTTTTAAAGAAAGAGAAATGTGGTAGGAAAACAGCCAGGAGGAAAGTGAGGTGGCTCTTTCCCTCTGTAAGCCTCGCTCTGTTTTATTCCTGTCCCACATCCCCCATACAGAGACACCCTGTCCCAGTGCCCTTTGGCTTCTTTCTGAATTGTGCTAAAGACCCATGAGAACCAGGTTCAATGGTCCTCTGATGCCCCCTGCAGGGTTCTCAAGGCAATTTGCTCTTTTTTT
>NW_005289073.1:0-530 GCF_000412655.1 Myotis brandtii
TTATTTCTCAAGGCAGATTTCCTCCCTGGCCTCCTCCCCCTTTAGGCTCAGGAGGAGGCCCAGGATTCTGCAGATCTTCCCATTGGTCATCTCAGAGCTGCAGGTCTGCCGGGAGGGTCATCTCCGAGCTAATCCAAGACAGTGTCGGGGTGAGAGGGCAGGGGCCTGGCGGAGTGGGCGAGGCAGGCTCTCCCCGGCTTTCCTGACTCTGAAGAGCATGCGTCCGGTGTCAGGGCCCAGGAAGACCGAGGGATCTCGGAGAAGAGCACGGAGCTGGGAGAGGAGACTGGCAGTTATGGGGCTCACACCTCACGTTGAAAGGGGCCCCCCACCTGCTGATGTGTGCAGCTTACTTACTCATTTCCTTACGCGTGTCCTCACACGTCTCCTGTACGGAGGACTTCCGTGGCTGTCTCCATCTTGTTCAGGGGAAAGGGGTCACCAGAAAGGTGAACCTCTTCTTCCCAAGAGTAAGCTCCTCTCAGACTGAGGTCTGCAGGCTCCTGGGCCAGGGCCCTCACGCTGGGGGG
>NW_005289074.1:0-530 GCF_000412655.1 Myotis brandtii
AAAGAAATAACATCATTTCTAGTGACAAAATAAATATCTTTGTTTAACAAAAAACACACTACAAATCCTGTCACTTCATTCTAAAATATTTTTTTCACATATTTCTGGCTATTTTTATTAACATCTCACCCTCCAGGCTCCATCTTGTAGTGTTATTCTACTATATACAGTTTCAGTTGTTGAGACCAATCAGAAGGGGGACCACTAAGCGCTCACTTCTGAGTTTTGAAGGTAAAATAATGGATACTTAGTAACCTATACTTTGATATCAAAACAATGCTCCTTATTGTTCAATAAGCCCCACTTACTCCCCCTCTAGGATATTTTCTAGATAATTTTAAAAATTAAAATTCAGTAATCTACAGGTTAATAAAGTCCATTAGAACTCCTGCAGTTTTAAAGAACTTGAGAGATAAACCAGGCGATTGATATCCTCAGGCTATTCTATGATATAGCAACTTTTTGGAATCATCTCTGACTAAACCCCCTGAAGGGCATTTTCCTCTCTCTCTCTCTCTCTCTCTCTCTCT
>NW_005289075.1:0-530 GCF_000412655.1 Myotis brandtii
AATTTGGTTCTGCCAAGAGCAGCTCCACCATCTATTTCATTAAATGAATGTAATCTCTTCTGCTGGCGTCTGAAATCTCGGCTCTTCATCTACTTTTCTCACAGTGTAATAAAGGCCTCTGTATCTAACAGGCAGGCAGAATGTTCTTTAGAAAAATGCAAATGAGCAGAAGACGAGGCCTCCTTTGTTTCAGTCCCACTGGAGAGGAGACGGCTCGGAGTCGGAAATGTGGTTTTCTCCTAACTCAGCAGTTAACTGCTGTCATTCAGAACCAGTGACTTATTCATTTATTGTGTTCTTTCAATCTTACTTTCTCATCTGAAAAATGGGACAGACACAGCCACAGACTATTATGTAAATGGGTGTTGCAATAAAACTTTATTTGTAAAAACAGGTAGTGGGCAGGATTTGGCTGGAAGGCCATAATTTACTGACCGCTGCTCTAGGCTGCGACAGGTGCCGGAGCTGCTAGGAAAATGTGGGAGATTTGAAGAGGACTCACTTCCTTTGAGTCCCTTAATTCCCCATCC
>NW_005289076.1:0-530 GCF_000412655.1 Myotis brandtii
GGTTCATAGGTCGAGGCTCATCCACTGAGGCACACCAGACGGGCCCATGTGGGCGTTTTGATCCACCACAGAGACAGGGATGCTTGTAGATCTCTATTTTCACGAACCAGTCAAATAACCTAGCAATTTATTCCTTTGCTTTTGTGATCCTGACATTTCTATCTTTTTTAAACCTGTTGACTCTAAAATATCTGCTGTACAGCATTTAACTATAGATTTGTCATCCTTACTGAATATCATGTGTATTTTAACTCACAGATCCACTTCCTCATTCATTCTTGGGTCCTCAACACACAAAGCTTTGGTGGCACGATGCACACATTTTAACTACATAGCAGAGTGTCTTCACTTGCCACCTCTTTTGATGCAGCATCACTGTACATCCAGTAACAATGTTACATCACAAGCAGGGAGAAGCAGTAAACAGAACTAAGGAAGGAAGGATCTGGCTGTCAGGGCAAATGTAAATAGCAGCTGTTCCAGTCAAACTGTTTTTAAAGCGACCACACGGTGAGAGCTTTGCATAAAAT
>NW_005289077.1:0-530 GCF_000412655.1 Myotis brandtii
CCCATGCATGAATTTGTGCACTGGGCCTCTAGTTATTCTATAATAGTAATAACACATTATTTTTATCAAGGTTTCCAGTAATCCAGTCACTGTTGCAATGTTTTGAATGTATTTTCATGAATAGAGGCAACTCTTTTATTGCCCCTAGTTTATTGGGATAAGGTCACTGTGGCTCAGAGCAGTTTATCTTGCCCATGGTCACAATGTGTGAACAGCAGAGCAGAAATTTGAAGGTAGCTTTTTGGTTCTAGTACTCATGCTCTTACTCACAATGCTGATCTCCTCTCAGGAAAACAAAAATATGAAATAAATAAGCAAGTAATATGAAATAAACAAAAACAACTCTGTTTGTCTAATCTATTTTGCCTAATATTTCCCCTAAGAAATGGACTTTTCACAGTTTATGTGAAATTCCCAATTTAAACTATGACCCTCTTGGATATTTGATGCTCGTTCTAGACTCGAGTGCTGTGACTCACCTGAGCTCTTGTGGTTCCTCGATTTGTGTTCTCTATGATCTCATTAAAGTG
>NW_005289078.1:0-530 GCF_000412655.1 Myotis brandtii
AGCCTGATCTTATCAGCTCTGCACTTTCTGTCCCTCCCCAGGGAATGAGGAGTCCTCAACGACAGCTCAGCTCCTCAGGGAAGTCTCTCCCTTCAGTTGGCCCCCCTACAGTGGTCAATCCCCCTCCCTCCAAATACGTGTGCATGCACACACGCAGGCCGCTCTACGGAAAGTCACTCTTTGCTGTCATTACCCTGCATTTAGTTTCTTCATAGTTCTTAGCACTCAACTCAATTCATTTAGTCCTCCCCACTACAGTATAAGCTGCATAAAAGAAAGAACTTTGTCTGTCTTGTTCTTCCCTGCCCCTAGCACTCAGCATGCCAGGTGCTGTGACAAGTAGCAGGGATTCAATAAAAATTTGATGAATATACAGCAAGCTTGACATGGGGGCTGTAGGTGGAGGTTTCTGTTATAGAAACCTTTTCACAGGTATCAGTGGAGGATGTCCCAAACTTAAATATCTAGTGCAAGGCCAGTTCTTTAGTCGTTACAATCTGTTTTCATATAACCTCACAACAACCATGTGG
>NW_005289079.1:0-530 GCF_000412655.1 Myotis brandtii
ACCCAGGGCCTTGCCCATCACGAGTCTAAGTTTTGGGAACTAACCTTTCTGGTATGACTCACTTTGAAACTTTAAATAATTGCATCTCTTTGAGAGGTGCTCCTAGCGGCCCTTGAGAGGGAAGAGAATGAGATGATGAAGCCACAGACAGCCCAGGAGGCGGTACCTTTCGCCTGTGTGCTCCCTGCTGCTGTCCGAGGTACTCCGCACAGACGAGGGCGCTCGCGGGCCCCCTGTGATCACTTCTCCCACCTGGAATGAAAATACAGCACACGCTAAGTGGTGTGTTACGCTCTGTCATGTCTTTTAACATATTACACATGAATATGGATATATCTTAAGATGCTAAAGCGCTTTAATTTTCACTACACAGTCCATGGCAGAGTCTCACTTTACACTCTCTATGTGGCCTGGAAGGTATAAAACAGAATAGATCTGTTCACAATAGTCTTGTAAGGCCACAGCTATGTTTCAAAGGACATGCCCGGGGATGCGGCGAGTGAGTTCGTTTACTAATGAGTTTCCTGAGC
>NW_005289080.1:0-530 GCF_000412655.1 Myotis brandtii
GCGTTCATTCTGGTAAAAGCGCAGCTTCAGAGCACAGCGCTGCCACAGCAGCTCAGCTGCGATATTAGGGATGAAAGGAGGCGATTTGAGGCTGTGGAGGATCGGGGTGAGCAGGGAGCAGAGCGCACGGAATATCAAAGCGCCGGGGAGCGGGGAGCAGGGAGCGGGGCCAGACGCAGCGCGATGGGGGCGGGCCCAGCAAATCCCATGAGGGCAGCTTAGTCTGAGCTTTCTCTCTGGGGCCCAGAGCCAGGGTGGCCGGGCAGCGGGAAACGGAGTGACCTTTAGCGAGGCCGTGGGTGCCTGTGCACAGCATATGTGCATGTGGGTATATCTGTGTGTGCATGTGTGTGCATGTGTGGGTGTGTGTGCATGTAGAAATATATGTGTGGTGTATCTGCGTATGTGCAAGCATGTGTTCGTGTGTGCATGCCTGTACATGCAGGAGCATATGTGTGGTGTACTAGGTGTACCAGTTAATAATTCGGATTTCTTTCAATAGCTGGAGTTACACATATGTTGATATATAT
>NW_005289081.1:0-530 GCF_000412655.1 Myotis brandtii
AACATCTGACATTTCCTCCACATTGTCATAAATAACAATTTAAACTAAGGCACATTAAAAATCAAATTTACGTAGTCCCTGGCCCCTCCATCCTTTCCTCTTAGTCTCCCGTATTTCCTGTTTTGAATATTATCAACACCTTACTATGCTTTGCAATATCACCATTGTCTTTGACTTCCAGTCTCCTACTTGTACCTGCCCTTGACGTGTTTCTAATCTCACCACTTCCATATGGTTCAAGCCCTCAATACTTGCACAGAATAGTGTAATGACTCTCTTCATTGTGCTCTAGCTTCTAATTTCTTTTCAATCAATCTATTCAACATACTAGAGCCAGCAGAATCTTCCTAAACTACAGTCCTATTCATATTAAATTTCTGCTCTAAAGTCTTTATTGAATCCCCTTGGACTTACTAAAACCTAAAGTCATATAAAGAGAATAATTAAAACTCAGGCTTGGTGAGGCAGAGCCGGGTCTGAATCTTCAACTGACCACCTTTTAGATCTGGAACTGGCCTACATCCCCTCTT
>NW_005289082.1:0-530 GCF_000412655.1 Myotis brandtii
CTCCCTCTCCCTTCCTCTCTGAAATCAATAATGTATACATTAGAATAATGCCTTATCAATATATGACAAGATTTCCATGTAAATGTTTCTGACTATTCACTCCTAAGATGTATACTTGGTTTATGCCTTAAGAACATCCAGACACACAAAGATCTAGACGTTTCCACGTAAAGGAGGTACATATGAGAGGATCAGATCCAAAGATGATAGTAGAATCTCCAACTCAAGGATTCAGACATACCCATATGTGCTGAGATTGATTTTTTTGTCCCTCTTTTTTGTGTGCAGTGGATTTGAACTGGGTAGCCTAGTACCACAGACACTTCAGGTAGGAGCATTGGGCTGGAGATGGGGAGGCTTGGGATCTAATTGCTCCTCTGCTATTAACTAGCTTTGTCAATTCGGGCAAATTACATATCATCTTTGGCCTTCAGTTTCCTTTTATGATAAGTGAGAGGGGTCTGATGAAGGAATCCCTATGATCTCTATTGGCTTGAAAATTCAATGATTCAGAACATACTATTGCTACA
>NW_005289083.1:0-530 GCF_000412655.1 Myotis brandtii
CTTAGTAATGAAGAGTAAAAATCTCAAGTCAAAAATGAGAAATCATGATATATCATTAAAATGTTTTTACAACAGTTTCCTTGGAGCTGTAATGGAGCTTCAAATTAGAAGTATAGTAAGAGTCTCATAGATAAATGGACTGAAAGCAATAACAAAATTCACAGGAATAGAAATTTAAATATATAAGAAACATGAAAAAGATGTTAAACCTCATTAATAATCAAAGAAATGCAAATTATCCAGTGAGAACTGTCTATGGGGGCACCTTATCAAGTTGTCAATGATGAAGAAAGAATAAAACAAAATACTGGTGAAGCTGCAGTGAATGAGCACATTAACAGCTTTCTGTTAGTAAAAGATTTCTGGAGAGCTATTTGGCAATCTATCTCAACTGCCAAGAAAAAGTTCAACACTTTGATTCCTGAAGCCCACCCCTAGAAATCTTTCCTAATGTTGTAGTTGTAGTCAATCGTTTATGTAAAAGGTATGGGCATGTAATTAATAAGAAAGAAAGAAATGGAAGAAAGGAG
>NW_005289084.1:0-530 GCF_000412655.1 Myotis brandtii
ACCATGAATTGGTGGTGAACCAAGACTGTGGCTTATTTTTATCTCGTGACTCCCAGTGAAGAATACAGAGCTTTGAATTTTTTCTCCAATAAATGCATATTTCATGATTTCGGAAGATTGTTAGAGAATTTCAGGTGATGAGACATTTTGGGCAATGGAAAAGGAGAGAAGGGAAGCGATGAGAGCGTTGTTATTTGAGGGGCAGCAAGTTACAAACCAAAGCCCCGCTCTCATCCTGGGAACTCCGGTGGGTGCTCAGGCTGGGTCAGGAGGGGGGCAGGGGGACTTCAGCACATGAGGGGCCTGCAGCCTGCTGCTCCCATCGCCAGAAGCTTTGGAGCAGGTATAAGATCCCATTGGGAAAAGATGCAGCCCTTTAACCCTTCACTGAGTAAGGATAAACATCTTTGGGGGGAAAAAGCAGAATCATATGAAAGGGTACAGGCCACATTGTCTCTGAATGAGAGACTCATGTTACCATCTCAGCTCCGTCTGTTAGGAAATGTACCGTCCAGCCTGTTCATCACCCC
>NW_005289085.1:0-530 GCF_000412655.1 Myotis brandtii
AATACTTTCAACAATAAAGATTAAAAATAAAACACCCACTCAGGTGTCAAGTTTTTTTGTGTGTGTAAAGCTTCCAGGCTCTGTGCATACTTTTTCTAGATTGGCATTTACCATGATGTAATTGAGTTTCTTGTTTGCTGCTACATCTTACTTTTCTGTGTATTTGTAAGATCTTTGAATGTGGGGTTATACTTTTTATTGTTGGTGTTCTAGAGCCCAATGTAGAACCTAGCAGAATATTTAGCCAGCCTTTTATGGATGCTTAAGTAGCCAGAAAAGCCCATCAGCATCTCCACAGAAGTTTCCCTGTGCTTCTTTATCTTCTCTTAATGATTCCTATTTTTATTTTCCTAAGTCAAGTACCTAAAGCCAATAACAGCAAAATATTAACTATGTTTTTAAATATAATCTATAATAATAAAAGCATAGTATGCAAATCAACTGAACAGCCGAACAGTAAGAACAACGGTCTGGACTACCACGCTATGACATACACTCGCGCCAGGCCAGCCAAGGCGGGTGCGATGTGA
>NW_005289086.1:0-530 GCF_000412655.1 Myotis brandtii
GTACAACTTTTGCCAAAAAACAAAGCAAAAAACTTACAACATAGAAAAGAACTCATTGGTTTGTAGCACAAATATGTCATTCAAACCCAAAAATTCAAAGTAACTTGTGCTTTTCCAAGTTCCACTTCTTTTTCCAAATAAACAAAGATATCTCTTCCACATTGTTTCCACCCAACTCTTGAAGCATGCCTGCTAAATTTCTCCAAGAACATATTTTATGTGTTTCCAAGTGTCGGGAAACGCCAGGAAACCAATCCAGGGAGTAAAAAAAGTTCCTAGATCGGGCTAGCGAGACAGAATAAACAACCTTGCCAGCGTCCAGCCAAGGTCAAATTCGCCGCGCCTCTCCGGGTGCCAGGTGACAGCCATCAGAACTGTCTCGTTTGGAATTCCGGGAGCACAGCGTGCACGTGTGAGCAAGGAATTGCTCTGACCCCAGTGAATCTACAAACCATGCCTCACTTCACTCCACCAGTGGCTTCCTGTGCAGAGAGAATACGTTTGGGCAGAAAACTAGCGGCCTGGTATGT
>NW_005289087.1:0-530 GCF_000412655.1 Myotis brandtii
GGGCCTCTAGTATATATATTTAGAAAGAAGCCATTAAGTGCTTTAAGTGAAAGTTATGTGTTTAGAGGAAAAACACAGCCTAGGTAGGGTTTGGTACCACCCGTGATTTCAGACATCCCCTGGGGGTCTCAGAACAGATCCCCACAGAGACAGGGAGGATGATGCAATCTGCTGTGGTTCCCTGTGACAGTTCTGTGACGTCGCTGGGGGGGAGATTTAGTTGTCTCCATTCTCCCATGAGGAAGCGGAGGCTCAGACAGATGTGCTGCGGCCGTGCCATCAGCTGGCCGCAGGCAGGGTCAGCATCCAGGTCCCCAGATCCCTGCTCCAGGCCACTGTTCTGTATTTAACAAGCACAGCAGGGATGCAGTGCGTTTTAGAGTAAAGACTTTCTAAGGAACATCCTCGGTTATCCCATGAAAGGACTTCACAGCAAGAAGGGAATTCATGAAGCTGCACGTCAGCTTCTTATCTGAATCTGCCTGGTGTTACCGACAGAGACCTCCTCAGCCTTTCCCACCAGAAGGAAG
>NW_005289088.1:0-530 GCF_000412655.1 Myotis brandtii
ATTAAAATATGGCATGATTGGAGAAATAAAGTACATTTGAAACCTTCATTGTAGGTTTGTTTCTTTTGTGAATGAAAGCAAGCTTGATCACTTTTCATTTAATTAACCTTTGTGTTAATAAAATAAAAATGCTATACAACTTCGTAAATAACTTTTCTATATGAGGTAGTGTGAAAAGGAAAACTTGGCTATCACCTGGAAGTTGACTTTACAGTAAGCCGAAATTATAGTTCATGAATAAGTGATCACAGAATTATTTTAGGTCATCTTTGAGCTAAAAATTTGATGATGTTCACATCTTGGTTATGCCTACTACTTCCTACCACCTATTTATGTTTATATTTGGAATTTGCATTATTAATTCCTTTTCACTTCTGCCAAGAGAACTTAGGGTGCCACTGGACCAAAGGTAAGAATGGTCTATCAAATGAACTCCTAGGAGGTCTGAAGACTATCTAGCTCCTTGGTTCCTGTGACACATATATCTAAATTAGATCTTTTTTTTTTTTTTTAAATCTTTATTGTTCAGA
>NW_005289089.1:0-530 GCF_000412655.1 Myotis brandtii
AAATGGGTTTACATGAAGCTACAGAAATGTTGGTTGAACTTAAAAAAATGTCTTAAATATGGAAATCACACTTGATAACATTTTGAAAATTATTGCCTTGAGCACATAAAAATGCTTTTCTATTTTTTATAAAATAAACAAACATGATTATAGAAAATCCAGAAGAAATGGGTAAGAAAAAAAGGTGACTATAAAAAGCACCTATAATTCTAGAAGCCAGAGAGACTAAATCCCTTCTAAGCTTTTCCTCACGGATATGTGAATGTATGTGCTTGTTTCTACCAAAACAGGATAGTTTCATTCATTCTAGATTTTAACGTGATCTTATCACTTAAATTATATGTGAATACCCTTTTATAGCTTCAAAGTATTCTACTGTCCTATAAAACAATTTATTTAACAAATCCCTTATATGGGGTATTTAAATTGTTTCTAGTTTTCTTTTTGACAAACATGTCATGCACATTTATATAATTACATGTTTGCAAACATATGTAATTACATTTTTAGCATAAATTTCTAGAAAAATT
>NW_005289090.1:0-530 GCF_000412655.1 Myotis brandtii
ACTGTGGACTCCTTAAGCCTTCTATCACTTGCTGTTGTATGCTAATCTGTCCATCTCACAGCTCCCAGAATAAGAGAGACACTGGTCTTAGGATGCCATGACTTATCCTTTATGGATTGGGGTATGACTCCTTTTCAGTCACTTTCCTAGATAGTCACATCACATCATCGTCATGGAAACAATCTCCTGCTGGTGCTGCATGCCTGTGTCACATGAGAGCCACATTGGGCAGGCAGCTGCTGCCATTTGGATTGTGCCTGATAAGGAGATTCTTTGTCTTGGGGATGAATGGATGATAGAGGATCTCAAATGAAGAAAGAGCAATGACAATGTCAAGGGCATTGTGCTTATTTATGTCAGTGATTGCCTGGCTGGGCACTACAGCTGTCTTCCCTGCAGAGGTTGTGGAGAAACGCTATCTCCTGTTTCTTATAGATTTCTTAACATTCTAAGTATTCTGTGAGTGACTATGATTATGAGGTTCCTGAAAATGTACCAGTGTCAGCTCAGCTTGGACTGGCAAAGCTGAT
>NW_005289091.1:0-530 GCF_000412655.1 Myotis brandtii
CAGAGGCCGCAGAAGCAAGTTATTCTTCTAAATAAGTGAGCCATGACCCCAAGATCCAGACCCACAAGCAACCTTTTAATGTCACCCTCCAACTTCCTGGAGCCCAGAGGAGAAGGAAGAAGAGGTTCTTAGTCAAATATGAGAGATAATCCATCTAAGTATGATTGCCTCACCTTGAGAATGAGCAGGGGAGGGGAATAGTTCAGAGAACCTAAATGCAAATGACAGGAATATGAGCAGGTCGCACCAACCATTTCTACTTCTGGCCTGTGTGTTTTAAGAATTTGAGGGGACTGTGGTGATCAAAAAAAGTAAGTCCCTTTCTTGATGCCCTTTGCTGGAGGACCAGCTGGGAATGGTAACCAGGTCCATGGGATAGCAATGCATTTCAGAAGGGGGCTTCCTGCTTGTCATTAACAAGAACCAGTTAGACCACTTTTAACAACTAAGTCTACTCACTCAGGTTATACCAGTACTCAGTGCAGCTTCTAACCCAGTGATGGCAAACCTATGACTTGCGTGTCAGAGGT
>NW_005289092.1:0-530 GCF_000412655.1 Myotis brandtii
TCAAAAAAGTGTTGGCTATTACTAGGTGGTGCTGTCATCTCAGTCCTGGCCTTCAGACCAATCAGGGTTCCACTGGAGAAGCAGAACTAGTAAGTGATAAATATTGAGATTTATTGCAAGGGATTCACTTAGGCAATTATGGGGAGTGGCAAATCAAGTTCTAAATCTGCAGGGCAGGCCATTAGGAAGGGCAAGGCTGACTCTTGAGCATGAGCTTAAGCTGCTCTTCATAGGTGGAATGTCTTCTTCTTCAGGGAAAGCTTGGTTCTGCTGTTGGTGTCTCACCTGATTGAATCAGACCCACTCAGCTCATCTAGGGCAATTTCCCTTACTTACAGTCAAATGATTATGGACTTCAATGACATCTACCAAACACCTTCATAGCAACATGTAGATTAGAGTTTGATTGAAAAACAGGGTGCTTAGAACCTGAACAAGTGGACACATCAAAAATCCATCACAACTTTCATTTAGATTGACATTTAACAAACTCCATTATCAAGATACAGTTGGGAAGAGATTAAAAATGG
>NW_005289093.1:0-530 GCF_000412655.1 Myotis brandtii
CATATCCATGGTTCCAGGCCCAGCTAACACCAGTAACTCTGGTTCCTTCCCTCCACTCTCTTAAAGACATCTTCGTGCATATATCTTGGAGCACTGACTTATTTCTTTAAAAAATATTTTATATGTTGACAGATTATTAGCAAATGAAAATTTTCACTCAACAAAAGATTGCTTAGGTACTCCTCTATGCCCACAACTAATATTAAAAAACGTATATATAGTCAGTGTTCAAAAAATACATTTTATTTTAGGGGGAGAGACAAACAGGTGAACAGACTGTCACAATGCAGTAAGATAAATACTCTGGTAGAACCACCAACATAGGAGACTGTGGGAAAAAGGTAGGCGTACCCAGCATTAGGGAAATCAACAAAAATTCTTCTTGTGTCTTTCTCTCTAAATTGCCATACACTTCAGCAGGTCTTACACCTTCTCTTATCTTTCTCTTTCCCCCAAGGCATGCCTAGAACAGGGCTCTTGAATAGTGATGCCCCAATTAGAGCTGCTGGCCAATGGACTGAAGTCATGTT
>NW_005289094.1:0-530 GCF_000412655.1 Myotis brandtii
TAATGATTAATATATTTATTTTCAAAGAAAGAAGAATGCTTCGATAATAAATGAATGCAGAGTTAGTTGAGATTCCAAATACTAAAAAACAGACATTTCTACAGTGTTTCTACTCTAGTAGAGGGTTTGGAAAAGTGTTGCCCATGGATCAAATCCAGTCTGCCACCTGTTTTTGTTAATAATGTTTTACTGGAACACAGCCAGACCCTTCAGGTTATGTACTGGGTATGGCTGTTTTTATGTTGTAATCATAGAGTTGAGTCATTGCAACAGAGACAACACCCTGCAAAACCAAAAGTATTTGCTCTCTGACCCTTAACAGAGAAAGCTTGCCAACCTCTGAACTAGTAGATGATGAGGGTTAAATTGTGGGTAATGGAAAGCAGTAAAACTATCACCACCTTGAAATTTCTAGAACATTAAAGTCGATTGCCACAAGCCATATTTGCAAATATGCTCTCCATACTCCCAAAATAAATCACACATTAACACTGAGAGTTTTCATTAAGATTGGGATATATTTTTTTTTA
>NW_005289095.1:0-530 GCF_000412655.1 Myotis brandtii
TTTGTTTTTTTTTTTACCCCCCAACCACCGGCTCTCCCACAAAGATCAGTCCAGTTTTAAGAAAACAACAGCCAGACTTTGAGCAGAAAGAGAAATGAAGTTAACTGAAGGATTTCAACCTTTGGATTTCTGCCAAATAGCCTCTTCTTTTCTCAACCCTCAAGCTGCCGTTGGAAGTTAAAAGAGACAAAAGGACTATTTTTGAAGCTTGAAAGTACTTGGTTTTATAGGAAGGGTCTGCTTGGGAATTGTTTATTCCCCCTAACGAGGATTTTGGCGGTTCATGCCATTCTCCGAAAGAACCAGAATTCTTCCAGAAATGATATTCAAAGACAACTTCAGGGCAGAGAATGGAAACATAATCATTACAATTTTTACAAGACTTGCATCTCTTTCTTTTCTACCCCTTTCAAGGTATACATTTTTTTATAGGCGTTTCAGTGTTAAAATAAACCTAGTAAAGTCTTTAACTATTCCCAAGGTTTACCCGAATCAAGAAACATATCCATAGTAGCTTTGCTTGGGGATGG
>NW_005289096.1:0-530 GCF_000412655.1 Myotis brandtii
ACCTACATAGGTGACCATCTGGCCATAGCCAAATTGCCTGAGGATCAGAGAAACCACCCAGACAATTCACATAATCTTGAGAAATTGTAAATGTCCCTGATTTTAAGTCACTGTGTAGCATAATCTGACTATAATCCTCTTTGCTACAAGTCAGAGAACAGGAAGTTACCGGGTCAGTGTTGGCTCAAAACTGTGCTGGAACTGCTGGAGCCAAACACTGAAGCCCCATGCTAAGTCTTACTATCACTAATGGACCAGTGCCCTGAAAGACAAAATGCTTTCATGGCATCCTTATGGCGGACAGCATCTCTTTCCCACACTTGTATAATGGTGTCTAATAAGCTGAAATTAAATTACACGGAGAACCCTCCTCACAGGAAAGTCTGAGAAATGTTGATTTTAGTTCTCCAAAATCTACGGTACAGAAACTCAGATTAGGAAGGTGTGATATTGTGATTTATAATGAGAATAATATATTTGGTCTTCAACCCTGTTTCTGGTACAGAGCTCCTAAAACTCTTGGAATTTCC
>NW_005289097.1:0-530 GCF_000412655.1 Myotis brandtii
AGTCTTCGGTGGTTCAATGTTCCCCTTTGAACAGGGGTGTGATTGGCTCTCAGGACAGGGATTCTGCTTCTCTCTCTTGGAATTGTCTGAGAAATTGGCTTCTTGTCACTCTTTTAGTAGGGATGAAACGTGTTTGTAACTATAAAGACAGTTTATTCATTGGATTCATATTTATTGAGTGCCTACTATGTGTCAGGCACTCTTCTAGAAGCAGACAGGATGGTGAGGAATAAGGCAGGCAAGGTCCTCTATTTTATTGATCTGTTAAACACTTATTTAAGGGCTTCCTATATGCCAGAAACTGTACTTGGCACTTTGTAGGTATTAAGTCATGTCTGTAAATTTAGCATCGGAAGTCATCTAATCCTCCTAATAATGCTGTGAGGTCCAGAAGGAGGTCCAGTCACCTGGCTAGGAGGGGGCTGAGCCAGGTTTGCACGGAGGATGTGTGCTCATAACCACCCACTCGGTGGTCACTCTGTAAGCCTGACTTCATCATTTTACACATTCCCAGTGAGAAAAACAAAACA
>NW_005289098.1:0-530 GCF_000412655.1 Myotis brandtii
ATGGTGAAGATATTTTGAGTGGAAGACTTCTGATCTGCAAATAATTTACACAGGCCCTTATTTTGCTTCAAACCAAGGCTTTCATATGTAGTAAAGTTTATTCTTAGCCCACAACAAATAAATGCTTCACAAGTATAAATTCAGCTAGTTTCCATAAGGTTTAAGTGATTTTTAAGGGTTTTTCACAACATATTAAATACCTAGCTTGGTATTCTTCCTTTGGTAGTTGTTCTGTTAGTATGACTAAATAATACATATACACATAATAAATAACCATTTTTTATGCTCCCATTCATTTGTACTTTCAACACAATCAACATATGCTGAGTTCTTTGTCTAGTGGGCACACTTCTGTTCAATTAAATGGGAAACCAAGCACAGCATTCTTTGCTAGCTCTCACCTCAGAAGGTACGCCAGTTCTCATTCACACTAGCAGCTGACAGGCATGAAAAATGTGCATTCTAATTGTACCGTTGCTCTTTGTCACAGACATTGAATGTAAATTGTATTTTTAGATTTAATCTGTTGA
>NW_005289099.1:0-530 GCF_000412655.1 Myotis brandtii
GTCTCCATTCTTGGGTTCCTCACACTTGGGAGGTATTCTTGCTCTAGAACTGGACCTCGTCTTGAAACATGCAGGGAGCCACCCTCCACCCCTTACAAAGGTGGGCCCCATCATTATTACATCCATTCCAGTTCCATTGGACCACGATGACATCACCTGAACTTAATTATGTGATTCTTCGCAGCTAGCCCTAATGTGAGAAAAAGTATTCATTCTTTTTCAAAGATAAATTTTTAAAGCAAAACTAGTCCTAAATTTGTGGAAATGGAACAGATGTGCCCAAGGAAAGCTGCATAAGTCCCGAGCAGCACAGGACTGATGCTCAGTTGGTCCCCTTTCTGCTCTCCCTTTAAGAGGCATAGGTGTCAGGACAGAAGGTCTGTGCCCCTCCAAAATTCATAGGTTGAAATCTTTACTCATGTTGTGTTGGTATTTGGAGATGGGCCTTGGGAGGTAAGTAGGTTTACATGAGGCCATGAGTGGGGAGTCCCATATGGGGCTAGTGCCTTTACAAGCAAAAGAAGAGACCG
>NW_005289100.1:0-530 GCF_000412655.1 Myotis brandtii
TGGAGCCCGCAACCCGGGCCTGTGCCCTGACCTGGAACTGAACCCTCACCTCCTGGTTCATAGGTCGGCTGGGCTGGCCTCTCTTGATTCTTAGCCAGATTCACACACTACCCAGACACACACCGGCACGTACAGGAACAAAAGCACAGGTGTAGACAGGCTTCCGTGTGCACACGTGTCCAGCAGACACTTGCACAATCACGTGCACCCATTCGGAGCTGGTGTCTGTAATAGACGCGTAGAGACAGACAGACGGCCAACGCAGTGTTTGGTCTGGGTCTGAGCAGTAGCTGCTGATAAACAGTCCCCTTCCATAGCCTGGGGAGGTCATTGTCCTAACACAGGTCCCCTGGGACGCAGCAGCTTCCAGAACAATCAGCTCCCTCCTCCCTCCCGAGGCTGCACGGGGAGCTGTCTGTCCCTGAATCTCTCGTGCGTGTGTGCGTGTTCATCACAGCTGCCTGCAGCCGTCTCCCCACCCGCTCAGCACAGCTGCAGGGCCCCGGCAGGTGGTCGGTTGATGACCCTCC
>NW_005289101.1:0-530 GCF_000412655.1 Myotis brandtii
GCAGTGGCAGAGAAGCTGAGGGTGCGAGGGCTGGGGTGGCCCAGGGGCAGCAGGACTAGTGTGCAGATGGCTCCCTGTGGCTGAGAAGCTTGGTGGTCACCACTGGTTTTCTCATGTCTGGTTCAGGAAAATTCATCTGGCCAAGATCCTTTCAGGTAACCAAAGGGGAAAGGCTGGGGACTGGTTAGGACAGAAGAAAAGAATAATGGAGGGTTGGATTTGGGTCCTGGGCAGATTCAAAAGACCAAAAAGGAGTTAGACATGTGGCAGGAAAGATTGATGGTCCTTGGCCATCCTGCTCTCCTGTCATTGCCATGTGCTGTGGTTGGGGTGCTGATTAGACCTCTCATGAAGAGGAGTGTGCCCTCTCACTGTTGGGTCCTTCCCTCCTTGCCTCTAGTGAATGAGCATCAATTTAAACGTATGCACATTAGGCACCTCTCATGAAATTGCTGTCTAACTAACAAAATGATGGTAGTGCCTATTGAGCCTAAATATGTAAGAGTGTTACAGGATAAAAGTATTTTGGT
>NW_005289102.1:0-530 GCF_000412655.1 Myotis brandtii
CATTAGGAAGGTTGAGAACCACTGCTCTAGGCCTTCCCCGCACTGTTGTCTGTCCATCTGAGCTCCGTTTTCTTATCTGGAGAATGGTGACCCATTGTAGGGATGGGCAATCATGTCTTTTTTTCCAAGAAAACTGTGCCATTTTAAACTTAAATGTAAATATTTTTGTTCCTTTTACCTCTACTATGCCTTAGATTTCCGAAAGACGTATTTTGTGACATAAAACTTATGAAAGTTTTCCTGTAGTGTGGCTATTTGATGATAGTCCGAACATGTAAGTGGATAAGGAAGTCATGTTCTGTTTTTCCTGGCCTAGGATGTGCTGGGCTGCACCATCTCACCAGTGCCCGGCTTTCAGCCCCAAGACAAGAGTCTGGTATATTTGTGCCACGCAGTCTCCAAAGAAGATGGCACCTTCTCCTTCTCTTCCTTGCCAAGTGGGGGCTACACTGTGGTGAGTGAGGCAGTTTCCGTTCTGTTTGTGTTTGGGACTCTTAGGGTGCAGTCAGAGTCGATGCCATTTGGGTGGT
>NW_005289103.1:0-530 GCF_000412655.1 Myotis brandtii
TACAAGTTCTGCAGGGTGAGGCTGCAGGAGTCCAGAGGGTGGAACTGTTTTTTCCTCCCAGGCTCATGCTCCACTCAAGAAAGATAGTGTCTGCAGTTTGAGAGAAGGACTCAGCACAAGAATCCTATTGGCTATCCCTTCAGCTCTCTCCCCAGAGCTGCAAACTCCAGTATCTCTTTAGGAGATTCTAGTCTGCTCTGAGTCCTCTCTGCCTTCCCTTCACTGGAGTCCAGGGTAAGTGGTTGCATTGACCTTTTAAGAGGGTTCCTGTCTCTCTAGCAGACTTCCATCTTTCTCTGGTGCACAGAATCCCGCTGATTTCCACAGCCAGATGTTACGTGGGTGCCTCTTCACAGCTCTGGTGCTCTGGGCTTTGGAGCCTGGCTTGGGGTTGAGACCTCAAACTCTTCATAGGGAACCCCCACAGCTGAGTTATCCCTCAAGAATTTCAATATTGTTCGTGGGAGTGGAACCAGCCCTTTCCACATCTTCACCCTTCCTACCAGTCTCAATGTGGCTTCCTCTGTAAA
>NW_005289104.1:0-530 GCF_000412655.1 Myotis brandtii
AAAAAACTAGTTTATCTCTCTTCCTTGGGATGTTTCATCAATTTGCTGCAAGGAAAACCCATTCTCCTGGTTTCCTTTCTGCCTCACGGGAAGCTCCTGTTCAGTTTTAGTGCTGAGTTGCTCATCATTCCCAAGTTTAGTCCTGGGAACCTTTTATCTCTATATTCATGTACTCTTTTGTTGATTTAATTGACTCCAGGGGCTATTACTGAGCAAACTAGCCTGAATCTATCCCCTAATTGACATCTCCAAATAGGTGATCAGTTGGTATCTCAAACATATCAAAAACGTCTACAAGTGAACAAATGATAAATATGACTTTCCAGTTGCTCATAATCAAAACTTATCTCTCCACATCTCACATTCACTTCATCAGCAAATCTTCTAGCTTTCTTTCAAAAAATAAAACTAGTATGTAATCATTTTTCACCACCTCCCCAGCCACCACTTTCAATCAGGCCACCAGCTGCTCTCCTGAACCACATGTTCTTTCCTGCCCATGCTGTGAATAGTTAATCCATGTCTCCACA
>NW_005289105.1:0-530 GCF_000412655.1 Myotis brandtii
TGGAACAACACAAACAAGAGACTAGAAAGAAATGTCACCAAATTCTGGGAATAGTCTCTCTGGGAATGAGATTATGGATGACTTTGTTGTCTTCTTTGTGATGACCCTCTCCCCCCGACCCCCGCCAGAAACGCTTGGAAGAGTATTATGCCACGCTTCTCTAATTCTATGATGCTCTGAACGTTGAGATGACTTGTCAACTGGACAGCATTGTTTCAGAGGAGAGAAGGAAATCCTACCACATGAAATTGTAAGATTTCTCCAGATTTCAGCAAAGTTCAAGTCTAAGGGGAAGGTGTCTTAGCATCAAGGAAATGCATTTGTAATCAAGTAATCAAGGTGGCAGTCCGCAGGGGGAGAGGATGATAAAATTTATTTTCAAAAGGAAAAGGGATACATTGAAAATTTTATAACTTTTCGGAACCCTGGAAAGTCAGCTTAATTCTGCCTGCACACACCTGACTGACCTGGTTTACTTGAAAATAAATACAATACCTGGGCCGTCCGGGTCCTAATGCCCCAGCATGTCT
>NW_005289106.1:0-530 GCF_000412655.1 Myotis brandtii
GAACCTGCAACCTTTTTGGTATATGGAACTATGCTCCAACCCACTTAGCCACCTGGCCAAAGCAAAACTCAATAGGTTCTAAGCCTTTTCTTCCATTTTTGGCGGTAACTCCATTTGATGGTTTCTTCAGCTTCAGAAAGTCCAGTGCAGGCAATGCCAGCCTTGATGCTGAAATGATAACAGACTTTCCTGGAGTTTTCTGTGCAACCCTACACATGAGGGCATGCCGCCCCGCTCCCTGTAGCCATTTCAGGAGCCTGGAGTGTCCCCGGGGAGCTGTCGGAACAATCAGCGCCTCCTGCAGGAAGAGAGGAAGTGCCACCCAGTGGAAACGCTTAATTACCTGAAGTCCAGGCTGAAATAACAAACCTCCTTCTGACAAGCCACCCAGGGCCGCACAGAGACATGGGAACATTCTCACGGGGGCAGGGAATGCCAGGGGACACGTGCTAAGGAGGACTCTGTTAAGAATTTTGTTTCCCAAGAAGGAAGACGGCAATGTGGTCGTGCAAAATAAATTAAGCACCAGC
>NW_005289107.1:0-530 GCF_000412655.1 Myotis brandtii
GAGGAGGCAGACCCAGGCCCTCACCACCCACCACTTGAACTTGAATCTGAAAGCATTAGATCAGAGGCTGATGATGTGGAGGAAGAGCACAGATGCCACCCCTTTGGGGCTGGGACATTCTATATCACTGTTTCGGTGTCCCTGACCAGCTTTCCCCAACGATGTCAATAGGGAGTGTGTATATATTGGAAAGTGTGGGTTCACTCACTGCTGAGAGAACTACCCACGGCGGGCAGGAGCAGGCCTAGGGCATGTCATTTCTCCAACACGTTCTAGGTACCAGTTCTTGTCATTTTCACAACAGCGGCTGGAGCGGGCTCCATGACCTGGTTTCGCAGATGAGTCCACCGGGGCTCGGGTCAGAGAGGGAAAAGCACAGGCCGAGGGAGAACACACAGCTCTCAAGGGGCAAGGCCAAGCCCGTCCTCTCCAAAAGGGCTCCTTGACCCGGGTCCTGCGTCATGGGTATGGCGTGGTTGCTGTTCATCACCTCTGTGGTCAACAGGAACAAGAGCCAAGAGGATACTTGT
>NW_005289108.1:0-530 GCF_000412655.1 Myotis brandtii
GAGGGAAGGTGAATGAAATAAAGCCCAAATCTAGTTGAGGTGTACCTTTTCTATAAGGTTGGTTCTTGGGAGAGACAGCTTAATCAACGGAGTTGCCTTCCAGCTGCCAGCACAAACCAGATCGCTTGTGCTAGAGCAGATTGCTGGGGAATGCTGGCCCTAGCTGGCCGGCAAGATGTCCTCTGAGAGGCTGCTGCAGGCTCTTGTCACTGCTGGTAGGAGTCACCATTACTGTGGGGAGCTAGTGCCCAAAGGTCTTGGGAGAGCTGTTTAGATCAGCAAAGGGTCTCCTTGCCCAGAGAGAATTTCAAATAGACCTCATAAACTCTCTTCACAAACATGCAGACTATTTATAGTCTAAATAGGCCCTCGTCACAGTTGCTTCCTCTTGAGATGTTTTTTATTGATAGGCCTCCAGGGACGCTCCTCAACAGCTGAGATGATGTCATCATGACATATTTTACTTCACTTTTATATCAAAACAGCTTTACTCTTTTAAAAAAAAATACATATTTTTATTGATTTCAGAG